>NW_027223331.1:5037009-5082345 GCF_030449975.1 Polyergus mexicanus | reverse complement strand
GCGGACCCATGTTCATAAGAAAAAAGTCTTATTTTGATCTCTAAAATATGCTCCTAAAGTTCAGTGCATCATTTCAGATACACATAGGCAAGTTTATTTCGGCAATACATCTCATAATCTATAATCGCAAATTTCTTTTTTTCTAAAAAATACAATACGGAAACAATAATTCTATTATTTTTTCTGCAATCTGTAAACAATAATGGCACGCGCATAATGTTTGCTTTCAAATTTTTCTTATATTGTTTTTATATTATTTTAAATAACTAAATTCCACTAATAATTATATAATCTCCAAAATTAAAAAAAAAGAAATAAAGATTGAATTATTCCACAAGTGTATTCAGAAAAAAATATATTTGTGTTTTATCTGCATCAGAAAATATTTAGAGAATTCTAAAGCGTAGCATATAACATGTAACAAGTAAAATAATTTATAGATGTAAGATCGTTCTATCAGCAAGTTCCGATGAGCATACATGTCTTACCATCAACTCCTCCATTGTATAAAACTACTATTACTCTTACATCTCTGGATGGCAAAGAATTTCGAGTATATATCATCGATTGCTTACGATCATAAAGGCAAGTCATCGTTAATGTATAATTGCATATGGATCTAATATAAAAACAAATAGGAAAACGAGCTAATGAAAGTCAAGGCAGAAAACAGAAGTTATTTTCAAAAAATTTCATTAATTATCTAGATACATATAAAATTTTGAAGGTAACTGCTTAGATTCTGTATTCTGCATCTTGGCTCTAATTAACTTATTAATCTGCTTTTATGTTGTTTATTAGAGTATTTTGTATATGAATATATTTGTTCGCGATTTGTATATGAATTAATGTAAGAATAATTTAATCAGCCATAATTTTGAATTCACTTTTCACTTTGATGTAGGCAGTTTAGAATTGTGTCTATAAGGAAAGGATAAGAAAAATATGGATTAATGAGCATACATGATAAATATTATAATTATATTAATGTAGATGATTTTTAATGTATCTATTTTAAGTTGATGATAGTCATACATATATATATTCAAATTGATTAAAAAGTAATGTTAATAAAAACTCTGTTTATACAAAATAAGGAGTTTTAATGGCAAACAAGAACTAAAATGCAGAATAAGTTACAATCTTTATTAAATTCCATGATTAGTATGGTAGTGATTTCCATCAATGGTAATCATTGGGGAGATGACTTACCAGATTATCACTACCAGACGAATGTATTAGTTAATGGCTAACTTGGTATAATGGTATATTCTATAATCAAATTATGATAGGTATTTACTTTCAGATTCTTTTTGATGAATACATTTGCTTTTCGCTGAAGAAAATAGATCAAAACGTTCGAACCTTATATAAAAAATAATTTGTATATTATTATATATATATTGTGTATGTATGTATATACATATATATATAAATTTTGCGCCTATTTTCGGCGCTTGCCATTATAACTCCTTATTTTGTATTTTGTACATAAAGCTTTTTTTTTGTTTCAAGTCGAATTATAAAAAAAAAGAAAAAAATCACATATGGCATATAAAACTATTTAATTAATCAAAGGATAAATTTATATGTGTGTGTGCATTATTTATGAATTTTATATATATATATATTATAAATATATATATAAAATGCTTTGATTAATTAAATACGATTTTATACCATTTAAAAATTAATTAAAAGTTAATTAAGAACAGATTTTTTTCATAAAAATAAAGCGATTTAATGAAATTCTCTTCATTTAAAAAAGAATTTGAAAAACTTTTCGAAATAAACAGGATGTTTGTTGACAATTACTTATTAATTAAATTTGTGTATGTATGTATAATTATTATTCTGTTTCTCAATTAAATAGATATATATTAAAAATCATATACATTATATATAATTGTAATGTTTATATAATTATAATCATTGCTCATCAGTTCACATTTTTTATTCTTTCTTTATAAACACACTTTATTTTCATTTAAAAAATCTGTTTTTAATCAACATGTTAAAATAATTGAATTTTCAAAGTATATAAACTTACATTTTATAACATAAGAGAGAATTTTGTCGCCGAATATATTAAGAGCTCGGATGTGTGTAATTTAATCCAATGTCCAGTTTTCTATTTGTTATCATTCATCTCAATAAAAAAATCGTGTCACAATCAGATAAATGATAAACTTCATTCTGATATGCACAGTGATATTTCTTGATTAAATTAAACTATTTCTTTGAGGTAAAAAAAGGTGATAAAGGAGATGACAAAAATAAACATTAAATATATGTATATATATGGCGACATAATATCCCTTACGTAAAATGATCACAAATTACATAATTGTGAAACAAGCAATAAATAATGTTTTAATATAAAAGTTAAAGAATTTATAAAAAAAATATGTTCTAGCTGTGAATATTTTATTTTTAATAAGATTATATTTTTATAAGAATATTAGCATTGCTGGAAATTCAAATTAAATCTGCTTTTGAAATAAATCTATTCCTCATTTCTCAATCATATTTTTGACTTTAAAAGGTATTGTTTATCAAGGCGAATATTACTCTTCATCATATCATTATATTTGCTAGGAACATGCGGATACTAATAAAGTTCAAGTTCGAGTCAAGTTCGATTATTCTCATGAAGCTCAGATCTCGCTAAGATCGACTTTATATATTTTCAATTAACCGGATCTTATTTATAACCTGAACATGATCACAGAAAAATCAATAAAATTCATCGTTACTTTTGGAAAATTAGATAAGATTCGGTTAAGCTGAGGTAACAAATATTATATGCAATTACAATAAAAAATCCGAACCAAATTTTTGGATTGGCTCGAAAATTTTAGGTACTTGCATACTCCTAATACATGCTGTTTCTTGTAGTAAAGGGAGAGCAAAATGCATATTTTCATTTGTCTCATGTTTGCATCTATATAAATAAAAATGCCTCTTTTCCTATGATATATTCCAATAATAACATTTATATACTATCATTTAAAGTTATATTTATAACTATTAGACAGTACATATGTCAAACCTTTCTTTTGCGCAATTTAGCTTTTGCTTCCTTCAAAAGAAAATCGAAAGTATCTTCTTCAATTGCCTGAGACGATTTGCTAATGGGTGAGCTACTCGCTGTATCATCTATAAAAAAAAAGTATATTCATTATAATTTCTAAGTTGAACATGATGAAACATATTTGTGTAAATGTATATGTATGTATGTATGTATGTGTGTGTGTACATTTTTTTTCTTACCAAGATCTGAATATTTGTATTTGCAAAATGCTCTCCGGCCACCAAAGCTTAAATCATATGTAGGTAGAGTTGGATCATCATTACCGTGCTCCATAGCTGTATATGCATCGTCTTTGGATGCAAAAGTGACAAAACCATAATTATCGCTGAAATAAATATATATGTAATATATAATCTATAATAATATATAATACACTCAAGATATTAGTTTAGAAAAATATAAAGTGATTAATAAATACATACCCATGTTCACGGAAATGTACGCTGATATCAACAACAGGCCCAAAAATCTCAAATCTCCTGCGCAAATCAGCTTTAGTAACATTTTCATCTAGACGTCCTACATATATTACTCTTCGTTCTTCCACTTGCTTCTGCTTTTCTCTATTGTGCCAATTGTAGGATTTATAGTAAGAACGTACAGGCGATCTAATAATAAATTATAAGAGTTTTTAGTCAAAGACAAAAGATGTCTTTGATCATTTCCTTATGTATTCAAATTTGCATTGCTATAATAATATTTCGTTTTGAGCTTTACATGATTATCCATTAGTAGTATTAATTATATTCACTGAATCATACATAATCGAAATTATTAGCTAGATAAAATCTTCAAGAATGCATATATGCTGACATTTTCAGTAACTTACAATTAGCTCTGAGGAAGATACTAAGAGAGAAATTGAAAAATTTATTTTTTTAAAACTTTGCATTTTTAATTTTTTAAATCAATATAGTTTTGAAATGATTTAAAAATAAATTTTTTAATCAGTAACGCTCCTAATCGAATGTGACTTATATGATAAACTGTGATGTAAAAAATATGCTAACTAAACTAATATTTTAAATCTATTATTATAAATCTTAGTTTCTAAATCTCTAATATTTATCTCGAAAAACATTTTACCTCCAATCTTTGTAGTTATGACGGCTACCGAAGGAATGTCTTTTATATCTATCATAACTTCTTTCACGATCACTGCTGCCTTTCCTCCGATAATTAGACCATCTACTTCTTCCATAATTTGAGTAGGAGGAAGACCTATCAACAAGAGTGAGAGAGAACTTTGAGAATTTTAAATGTCATTACTCAAATCTATCTGATCTACCCGCGAGCTAAATTTATTTATATTTGTATTTTTAGTTTTATATTAGTTTGGTATACCATATAACTTTGTTTGACACATGTGACACATGTGATAACTCCAGAAAAAATTTAATTACACAAATTTCCCCTACTTTAATTTTAATAAGAGATTTTTTTGCACAATTTGATAATCAGAGTTGTTCTTTAATCAATTGTAAGAACAAAAATAATATAAAATTATAAGTAAAAAAAGAATTCTTCGCAAATTAAACTTTAAAAAGGCAAGTAACTGACAAATTCAATTTTTCAACTAATTATTTCAAATGAAAGTTTTGTTTTAACAAAACTTTAAAGTTTCTCATTATTTTCACTTTCAAGACAATATTAACGAATTAAATTCGTTAAAGTGTCTGTCATTACAATTAAAAATGCAAGTGGGAAATTGTGTAGAGTAATTGGAAATATATAGTGCAGTTTTTAGAAATAATCATTCTATAGTCAACTAGATAAATTATCCTGCAATATATTATACGCTTCTTTTCACTTTACCCTGAACAGCTAGAATATCGCGAGAAAGATCTGGATCTGGATCGTGATGATCTGGAACGCGAGCGAGAGTATCTTGATCTAGTGGATGTCGTATATGAGCGTGACTGAGACGACCAACTGCTGGTCGAGCTAACAGAACTGCGTCGACGAGATCGAATTCTTCGTCGGCGGCTGCATCTGCGAGATCTACTCCTGCTTCTGCTCCTTCTGTCATTTTTCATGCTTTTGCTTCTACTACGACTTCTATTTCTACTTCTGCTCTTGCTTCGGTTCCTATTTCTATTTTTACTCTTACTTCTGCTTCTACTCCTGCTTCTATTCCGGCTTTCGCTTCTACTGTTGTTTCTATTTCTGTTTCTATTCCTGCTTCTGCTTCTACTCGTACTTCTGCTTCTGGTTCTCCTCCTACTTCTGCTTCTACTCCTGCTTTTACTTATCTTTTTGCTTTTACTTTTCGATCTAGATCGACTCGAGCTTCTATAGAGTCTATCCTTTTCGTAGCATCTTTGTTTTATGTCCCTTATATTTTGCTCCCTATAATGTGATATTGCACAGATTATAATAAACCGAATAAGAAACTCTGTAAATTTTTACAATATTTTAAAAGATGACAGAAGAGAAAAAGAAATATACACATATTAAAATTGATGAGTTTTCAAGAAGTTTTTTTCAAATGCAATTATTGTTGCATATATTATCATCTAATGCAAAATCTTTTTTATAATGTAATTAAGACTATTAATCTTTAATCAGATTTTTAATCTAAACTTTAATTTAATATTTCATAGCTGAGATACTTTAAACATTCCTCATTATAAATTCTAATAAATTTCTAGAATAATAATAATGATAATATAAAATGATAAATATATTAATAACATAGTTAAACACATAGTAACTTTTTTTATACATAAGCACAAGACTAGTCATTTCCTGTAGCTGATTATGATTCTAGTTTCCAAATTGCTCCATCATGATACAAATTTTAAAAAATGTGTAGTTAAAGTTGCAAGAAAGTGTGCTATATTAATTAATTTTGTCATACTTCTTATATTTGCAACTTTAATTATAAATTTCTCAAAATTATATCGTGATGAAACAATTTGAAAGCTGGAATTATACTCACCATCAAAAAAGTTACGAGAGGTGACTAATCTTATTTTTGTTCTCATTTTTTTGTTAAGCTATGTAATAAATTTTGATGCATTACCTTTTATTATTTCTCTCTATGGTATCCACCAACGACTTTTTAGAAAATTCAAATACCGTTTCATATGTCTGTATTCCTATATCGCACATAAGCGGTTTTGATTTGTTTTTCTCTTCATCTATATCTGACTTTGGTTTCACCATTGAAACAATTTCCCTCTCGGACCAAATTGGGTTCTCAGAATCATTTTTTATTGGTTCGGTCGTGGTGGAAACATGGTGAACATACAACAATGTCATTGGCTGTATTGGAGAATTTGTTCTACTATTGTCACTACGATTTTGATCCCTTCTATTTCGATACTCTGCCAAATTCAATTTTTTACGAAATGGCTGTTTCTTCGCTTGTTCGTCTGAAGCTGAATTTTGAGTATCTTGTACAATTATGTTCTGCACCTCATTATTTAAACTGATCGTAGTAGTTACTATATTTTCGTCAGAGTTACTCTTTAAGAACAGTGTTTGTGATGCGTTTGGTGGTTTCTTCAATACGGAAACCATCTGCATTGTAGAATTTATTTGCGAAGTATTCTTAGACAAATCATTTCTCAGTCGTAAGATGTTTTGAGCTAAAGCTGAGCGAATTAAATACACAGGAGAATCTTTATCAGAAGATTTGCTTGGAACTTTCATATTCTTAGGTAATTTAATAGTCAATGAATCGTTTAAGACATGAGATGGTTTTAAACAAATCTTCTTTTGACAATCCTTGTAATCACTTTTAAGTCTATTTTCATTAATTTTATCCGTTTTTTTATCCATTAAAGTAAAACTAGCTAGTTTTTTTGTATCACATATATCAGCCAATTCCAGATTGTTGTCTTTCTTTAAATTGCTATCATTACGACATTCTGCAATTTTGCCACTACATTTTATTATTTTTTTATTCTGATTTGATTTTAATACAGATGTACGTTTCGTAAAATCTGCATCAAAAGATGGACAAGTTTATTGTATGTGTATTTCATTACAACAGTTTCTTCATTATTACTATTGCCTATTGTACTTACTATTGCTATCACAGCTCTTAGTAGCAGAACCAACATTATAACAATAATCATGATCCAATTGTACTAAAGTACCATCTGTCGTTCTATTCATAACTTTGTTTGTTACCTAAAAGAGTGTTATAATAAATGGATTATTATCCATTAAAAATGTGTAACAAGCAATTACTATCCAAACTATATATATTTTACATACAAATGCATAATAGGGTACCATACTAATGATATTTCTTGTAGAACTTACTTGTTTCACAACTTTATTATTGGAAAATGTGGCTTCAACATCTTGCATTCGTGTATTATTATTATTACGATTTTTATTCTGCATATTTGACATAGTAGGTATTATCGAAATAGTTTTTTTACGTCCTGAGGCCTAAAATTAAACAAAACAATATCAGAATGAATTTGTATCAATTTGTTTACATATCATCATGGTAGACTATTTACTGAAGTAATAACCTTTATCCTATCGATTACTTCTTTTGACATTGAATCTGGTGTATTCTTATGTTTATTATAAACTTGTGAAGAAGGCTTTTCTAACACTTGACTTTGATATTTCTGAGTCAACTGTTGCATCGTGTTCGACCTCGTACCAGATAGGATATTATTTTTGGTGGCCGACTTATTACATGGATTTGGATTTTCAGACGCTTCAAATTGTTCTAACAAACTCTTTATATCAACAGCTTCCAATACTAGTAGAAAATAATTCTTAGTAGACTATTCATTTTCAGCACAAAGTTTTATGTATTTGTATCAATCAATTACCTGGTATTTCATCTGATATAGTTTCAACATCTATACAATCCTCTTGCTCCTCTTGTTTATCTTTTGTAATTACACTCTTTTCCTTTTTTCTTTTCCCTTTTAAGTTTCGATTTTTCTTTGTAGCATTTGCACCTTTTTTTTTAAACTCATGTGTTTCTTGAAATAATTCAGGTAAAATGCTTAAATCATTAACTTTTTCTTCCTTTGTAAGTTCAGTCTTCATATTAATTTCCATTGTATTATCTATCATTTTATGGGTATTTTCTTCCTCAAAATTGGCTACAAAAAAAGAAATATATCTTGCATCAAAATGAACAAGACGATAAGAAGAGAAATATGTAACAATTACTGATAACAAACCTCTTTGTTCGTCTTTTTTTAATTTTACTTCAGGTCCTAGATTTATCTCTTCTTGCGAGAAATTTGCAGTCTCTTCTTCATGCATGTTATTCCATAATGTATGTTTTGTATCAAATAAATTCATATTTATAATATCATTAAAATCTTCTAACTCCATCGTCTAAAAATTAGAAAAAAGTATTCTTATTACATAATTAAAACAATATAATTTCAAAATACAGATTAATTACAAGAAAAAAATTATAACCTGTGGATAATTCTGCCACTCTGTGAGAAGCTTTGAAAAATTCTCACCCTCCTGTGAAGCTGCAACTTTTGTGGCAAATGATGCATCTGTATCTGTACTATATTTAAACAAATAATTAAATATATTTATATTATATATCCACAGTATAAAATATTAATACATATACAAAATATTAATACACATTAATTAAGTGATTTATTTTAAATAAAACAGCCAATTATCTCAGACAGAGAGACATTATTCTTAAAAATATTTTAAATAAAAATCACTTTGTTTCGATAATAATATATGTAGTTTTAATAACTTTTATGATATCTTATTTTCTGCTAAAATTAAAAGGCTTGGGTCTTTTAAATAGAATTATATGACATTTTAACATATCGATTCTTTTCTTCATTTTGCACATAAAAGTATTAAAATCCAATTATTAATAAATCAATAGTTTATAAGATATTTCATAATTTATTTTGATATATATACATATATATATTTGTAATATACAATTTGAAACATTTTGTAAAATATTCATTCTTTTTCATTAAAATATTCGCAGATTTTTTCACGGAACAATCAATAGAATCGGTTTCATTACATAATTATTCTTAATAATCATACAATTATACTTACACAAGTACAACATTGTACCTGCAATATATAATTGCAGTTTTTTAAATAATGTATTATGTTTTTCATATCAAGTAATTAATGTTATTATTCTGTATATATATATATATATACACACGAAAATATTAATATCTTAGAGTTATCAACAAAGTAAATACACTTTTTATGAAATATTATATATTTTACATGTCACGAAACATGTCAGAACAAATTATAAAATATCTTTTAAATTATTAGTTAATAGTTAATATTATTACATTAATACTTTTATGTGCAAAATGACTATAAAATTATATATAATGAAAATCATATAGTTCTATTTAAAAAAATTGTTTGATTTTGAGGAAAATATGTCTTATTTCACGTGAAGCATTTTTTTTAACGTGTCGTTTTTTAAATAATTGATTGCAAAATGAATTGCCGCAATTATATAATATTTTTAAGTAAGAATAATGTACTTACTTCCGTTCATTGTCGTTCCAGATGGAGTTGAAAGTAATGGGCTGAGATGTATCCACATCATAATCATTTTCAATAATATTCAATAATGAATCTTGAGGCATTTCCATTGAATCCTGTAAATTAATTTTTTTATAGTATAAAAAAGAGTATTTAGTTTATTCGTAATATTTTCAATATATTTTCAAGACATACACCAACCATATTATTTATTACTCAATTTACCTCTCAATTTAATCATTTTCATTTTTTGAATGTAAAAACTCTAAGATTTTTTAGTTTTACTTTATTATTATTATACTTATTTAACAAATAAATCTGTGTTGGAAATGGTTTTAATTGAAAACTTTGATTATATAATATTTATTATATTTTTCTCTTAACTATAAACATTGGTTGCGCATTCAGTTAAGGAAATAAACTTACAATTATTAACTCTTATCTGTATTTATATGCATATATAAATAACTGTGCATAAAGTATATGAATAGAGAAATATTGTATATTTATATATCTGATGCTAGAAATGTAATAACTGACATTTTTTTATATAGATAGACAAATTTATATAAATAAATTTTTATGAAATTTTCTGATGAATACATGCAACATATGTTATATTCAAGTTATAAATCTTTTTTTTGTGTTGTATGTAATTAACACATTCATCACTTAATGTAAAAATTTGAATTAAATTTTTTTGCGATATTTTTTTCGAAATAAACAATTAAACAATTTATTAAATAAAATATTATTGTAAATAATAATAAAAATTATATAATTAATTTAAAATAGAGAAATTTGTATATATTTCTTTATAAAAATATATACATATTATGTTATATTATATTATTATGTTATATATTATTTCTTTATATATTTATTTTTACAATTTTTTTATTAATTACTTCTTTATATATTTATTTTTACAATAATTTTAGTCTCAATTGCATCAAAAAAATATCTTTATTATGGCTTCACGTGTATTGTAAACAGAGATAAATTGATATTATATTCACACGACAAAATATTTGTCGAACGCATCAGTTCGTTAGCAGATAGAGATTTCTTAGAATCTCGATAGAGCCTCTAGAAATTCTCTGCTCGATAGCCAATCGCTACATCTGAGTAAATTCGTCGTGCAACAAATGTAATATCAGCCTTAGAGAGTAATATTACATTTGTCGTACGATGTGTGTGTGTGTGTGTGTGTGTGATGTGTGTGTGTGTGTGAACTTTTTAAGTGCATTGATTAATTAATTTCTAGAGACTCAAGAAATTTTCTATTTTGCAGCCAATCAGTAGGCTTAAAAAATTTGTCGTACGACAAATATAATATCCATGCGAAGTCCGACAGGGTAAATTTTTCTTTTAAGAAACATCCTTGAACTGCACAAATACGCTCGGCCCTTCCTCTTTTCTTACCTGCTATGAGCCTGAATTTTCTACCGTTTTTAGAAAGTTTCTAGAAAGTTTTTATAACTAACATATGAAAGAACCTTTGAATGCATCTACGTGCCTTCTCGAGGGCGCATTGTCTGATAATTGTATGACGCATCGTTTGGTAATTTGTATATTGACACATGTTATGCTTTGAAAAAAGCATGATTCTTGATGAGAAAATATATCTTGCAGATTCTACAATTATATTAAAAATCAAATGTATAAATATTTAAGTAACACACACAATTAAACTGCATTTTACTGGATAAAAAAAATTTTACTATATTAAAACATAACAATATAAAAGAATTAAATTCTATAGAGTGTATAATTTATTTTTCAATTTATTTATCAATTGACAGAATTTTTTAATATTCTCATTTTTATAGGAAAATATTTAATCAATAAATATATATTGAAGTAATATCTTTTTGTACAATACAATTTTTTAAAAGGATGCATGGAATTTGCAGCTTTATCTTTATTTCAAAAGATAATTTTTTATTGAAATTATCAAACAGATTTGATTATCAAATCTGTTTATTCATTTTACTGTTATTCTTAAATTTATTGTTTTTCTCTTGTTTTATTTCCATCATTTTTCATTATAATTTTCTACCTTAGATAAGGGATACTTTTATAATATAACAAAAAAAAAAAATTTAATTAAAATTGTGTAAATATTAAAAATTTATACATATGTTTACATGATCCAACTTTTATCCCACATATTAAATAAATAAATAAATAAATAAAATCCCAATCTTCTTTCTGAGAAGATAATCTTATTTAAAATATATAAACAATTATCTCGAAAAATAGTCTAATACTTCTTGTAAAACATATACTTTTATAGAGTCTTTTGCAAAGTCGTTAGTTATATTTGAAAAAGGGCCAGTGTCACATATATACTTTGATAATAGAATTAAAAAGACTATCACAAATTTTAAAATAGATCTTCTTCTCATCATTGTTTTAAAAATAAAATATTTTGACAGTTGTATACAATATCATCTTCAAGTATTATTTAGAGAGGTGATCATGAAAAAAATAGTTCAACGGCTACGAAATCCTACCTCGTGGTCGTTTGTCGTCGAGGATAAACCGGAAAAAAAATCCTCCTCGTATAATTTCAAGAATTCTGCTTCCATGGCACAATGTTGAGATTGGAACTCGTCACTTTGCGATATATCTATTGATACAATGACACACCAACGATCGTTAATGATATATAGTTTGCAAACGGTCGAACCGATTCGGATATGTTTCGAGCGGCTCGGATCACGCGTGCTCGTTTTAGGTTATGTACAACGTGGGGAGGAGGAAGCGTGACGCGAGAGAACACATGTGTGCGACTTGAACTTAACCGACACTCGACGTCGGGCGTACTTTGCCACCGGACACGCGCGTATGGATGGTCAAAGTACGCATCGATATTGCATATTTTGCAATATAAACGCGACCACGTTGGCGCTAAACTCGTCGCGCCAACGGGCTAAACTGAACCAGCTGTGGGAACAAGAGCGGCATCAATGATCGTCGATCGTCCGCGATACCGTTATCCACCGCGGTCGTATCAATTCCAAAATGACACACACTCCACTCGCCACTTAAATGTCGTATCTAAAACTCGCTACATCGCGAACAGTCCGAACTTTTACACGATATGAATGAACGCCTGGCTCAAAGACTGCTTATCGTCGGCGTGCAAGGAGAGGGTTTCGTAGTGAATATGTGTATGTGTGTGATGCGCGGACGCGCGCTTGCGTCGTGTACATATGTGTGTGTGTATGCGGACAGCAAGTGAAAGGGGGAGGAAGAAAAGCCGGCGTTTATCCATATCGCGTTCTCAGAAACGCCACGCCTCCAAAAAATCGGCGACAAAAATTGGAACAGCGATCCGACATCGCGTGATGGCACGAATGGATGTCATCGCCGAAATTGATATCGTCATTTACCGCCGTTCCGATTTTTGGGACACCGTTTATCGTCGTCCGGTATCACGCGGTCGAGAAACGAGCCCGCTCCAACAGATCCGGTAGACCCTCGGCTTCCCACGTAATTTAGCGGTATAAATAACGTCGGTTCATGTAACGCGATGCACGAGCGCTAAAATATTTCGCGCATAATCGCGAAGAAACGCTACCTTCTTTCCCAGATATCTTGCCAACGCACACGTGAATTTTGACCGGCGAGTATACGAGAATCGTACACGTGATTACCACGTTCACGGAGACACGTCCAGTTCGCACCTACGCGTACTAACGCACAATGCGCACATATCTAACGGTTATATATACAACGCACACTTGCATGCTTCCACTATACGCTACTGCGCTTGCGCAATACTCTACGCTTATTGTTCTCGTATCTCGCATAATGGCATTTTTTTTACGCATGCGTAACAGAAAGTCTAAATACCTGCTTGGTTTAGACCCTTTGTAGATTCTGTAGCATTATATATTTTCCCGAACTGACATCATTAGGTTCATCATAAAAGAAAGAAATAAAATAAATTAAGAAATTAATAAGGCTCTCAAGTGAAAATCACAATTTTAAAAATTCGCGGGCGATTAATATGAGAGCTAGACACGGATGGTAGTGCGTCAGTTTCATAGATCGTAGAAAATATAATTTTTCTACGAAACTGATTACTGTGCATAGGGCATTAAATTATCTTGGTCCTATACCATATCGAGAATAAAAAGAAAATAATTTTTCTATGAAACTAAAGGTGCCTTTACATGGCAGCGTCGAGCGTCGAGCATCTGCGCAGCTTATTGTTACCCAGAATTATATTTATTTCGTTTATTTTATTATATAATAGATATATATATATATATATATATATATATATATATATATGTGTGTGTGTGTGTGTGTGTGTGTGTGTGTGTGTGTGTGTGTGTTATTATTATTAATGAAAAATATATTATAAAATAAAAATACAAATACAGCAAGAGATTTTGGATGGTTGAAATATTCAAATAAATAAGATACAAAAAGGGATTCATAAATGACAAAATGACACAGTTCGAAAAACTATTGTTAAAAGTAGGAAATAATTTAAAGGAGCAGTATGTTATAAACATGTAGAAGAAAAAATTATAAAAATTACATCCCTTAATCCTTGATTAGATTCTAATATTCTGCTAGGGGATAGTAACGTTTTATATATTTTTTGTTTAATAATAATATCTATTGTGTCCCATACAGCATCGAAAGATTGCAAAAACGTTGCATAGATCTTACATTGAAACATTGTAATATTGCATAGAAATTGCGAAATGTTTCTGCAATGTTACTGCAAGCCTGCGGCAATGTTGAAATGTCCGCCCTCAGAAATATTTCAATGTAAGACTACAGTAATGTTACGATGCATTTGTAATATTTAAGTACATTGCTATAAATATGCAAAACGCTTCAAATTTAATACGTAAACTTTGAGAATATATAAAAACATCCAAGAGAGATAAGAAAAAAGATTGTGAATTTACGCAATTACAAGTTTTTTCTCGTCTCTCTTGGATGTCTTTATATATTCTCCAAGTTTATCTATTAAATTTGAAGCATTTTGCATATTAAAAAATTATTATCAAATTTTTGCTTTTATATAAAAATGGGAACTATTAAACAATTTTCCGTTATCTAATTAACATCGCTATTTTATAAATTATTTACAAGTTGCAAGCTTTATATAATCATCGTGATTAAAACTTAAAATACGGGATAGATAACGCAACGCGTGCCGCATAGTGGTAAACGAACGAAGTAGCGATTATCAAAAACCGTTTTTTGTAATGTTTTTGAAATGTTGCTGTAACATTCTTATGAAATATTACAATTCCATATTTCAATAATGTCTCAACAATATTACATTGCAACTTGCAAGATTGTAACATTGCTGCAATGTAATTGCAATGTTCTGTGCTGTATGGAGTATAATGTAAATAAATATCAATTTTCAGTATTAGTAATGTGTATCAGAACATAATTTCTTTTATCTCGACCGAATTCATATCATTCATCATGCTATTAGCAGCAAGAAGCTGGAATCTATCTCATTCAGATTCTTGCGCAATGATTTCTATGTAGACGCAGATGCTCGACGTTCGATGCTCGATGCTGCCATGTAATGGCACCTTAATGCATTATCATTCGCGTCTGGCTTTTAATTGCCTGCGAATTTTTAAAGTTGAAAGTAATAAAATTGTCACAAAAATGGTATAAATCTTTCTATAAAATAAAAAATATAGCTTTTGGATAACAATACTAAATTTTAATAATTTTTTGTATCTGGCAACATGAATATATCAACACTCGCAAGAATTAAAGAAAAATATCTCCAGAAAATCTTATCACAAATTAAATTAAAAAATACAAATTTAGATAAATATTTTAAATAGTTTCATTAAAAGATTTACAAGAAAATACGTAGATTTATTTTAATTAATATAGATAGAATAATATATTAATATCACATATTATAAAAAAATACTATTAATATCGCTCTACTATTAATAACCATTTATATATAAATACATCTAAATTTATCGAGGCAGTCACGTTACCGATTGTGAGCGTTACATATATAAAACAGTATTAGCAACGCATGCGTAGGAAAATCCTATGCTCTGGTAACATTGTGCCTTTACTGCACCTTTACTGTACTACAATGAGAACTTTCCTACAAAAATTCACAGAAACATAATATCATACAATTGCGTATCAAATAAAAAATGTTTGGGCCTTTAAAAATTCGTGTACCATATACCTTATTATGTGACATTGTGTTTATCTATGTTTTCTTGTTAAATAGCTTCCAATAATTTTCCGATAATTGCAGCAATAGCCACGGTGTGCCGCCAGTAATCATAAATCTAGATTATTTAACAGTTATCTCACAAGTTAGATGTCTCTTATTGCAAAATATTCTCGACGTTATCTTGCAAATGCTGTTTTGTTGGTGTTTATGAGAAACAAGAGAAAAAAAAGAGAAAGAAAAAAGATAGATAGATAGATAGAGAGATAGAGAGAGAGAAAGAGGAGGAAAGAAGCAGAGGAGGACCGAGAGAGAAAGAGAGAATATTCAATTATATAATAAATTACAAAATATTATACATATAAAATTATGTAGTTTTTGTAGTGTTTACTATATATTATTAATATATATTATTGTGTATAATATTGTCTACATTTATTTAATTAAATCATGCTATATACGTACATAAATGTTGGTGAAATAGTCACACGACATAAAAATTATAAGCAAAATTATAGTAAATCTCCTATATTCATATCTTCATTTTGGTTGAATATATAGAAATAACAAATTTCCATTTATTCTATTATACAACCTTTATTGAAAACAAGTTTTACGAATTTAATAACATAATTATTATAAGCATCTGATATGTAATATATTAATTATGAAGCATTTGATGTTATAATTAATTAGATCTAACTATATTCGCTATATATTGGAATTATTTTATGACAAAGCATGTATATATAGGATGTCCCACGAAAAGTTGCTGAAATTAATCAGCTGTCATTTTTAAACTCATATAGGCAGCAGGGAAAGTAAAATATCTTTTTATAATAAAATTTTAAATATCGTTTTATTTGCATATGAAATAAAGACGATCGAAAATATTTTTATCATTTAATAAACGTTTATAAAAGGATGCTGACAATCTTAATGATATAGTATATTTTCGAACCCAAATCTCTTTTGAAAACTGTAAAGAATCTTAAAGATATTTTCAATATCTTACACGAAAATTGAAATAGGTATCAAATCTCACCCGTGATGAGTGATATATGTATATAAAAAAAAGTTACATAAAATATTTTACAGTTTTCGAAGCAGACTTGGTTCGAAAATATACTAAATCTTTAAGATCGTCTCGACATTCTTTATAAACGTTTATTAAATGGTAAAAATATCTGACATCCTGTATAATTACTTTTAAATACCTTAATAAGATGCAAATAAATTGAATTAGACTAATGGCTAATACGATATGAAAAATATTATGTCATAAATTATTCTTTGTCTTAATTGAAAGATAATATTAGTTTACAGTATTTGTAAATAAATATAAAATTATAGGGCTATTTCTATTTATATGTATGTGTTTTCATCTATATACTTTAAATTATCACTTTACCTATATAAATGTACTTTAGACATGCTTTTTAAATAGAAAGTCATTCAACCGTTTAATTATTCCAGGATTGCTACATTATCAGTTTCAAATGGATCATACATCTTTCGAAGAATCTAAACGACTTTGATGAAGAATCAAATATAGTTAATAATACAATTATTACTGTTATTTCGAATGACTTACAATAAACTCTACTGTATTACAGACTTAAATATATCGTATATTGTATTTTACTAATTTCTAATCATTTAAAAATAATTATAAAAAAGTAATTTGTTATTGATTTTTTCTCTCTGAAAAGTAACTCGCTATCGATTCTACAGGGTGTTCCGTACACCCCTTTTCTTTCAAAAACTAAGCATTTTAGAGAAAAACGTTTTCAACAAAAATTGTATGGTTTTAAGGGGAACATAAGATGGTATCATTGGTTTGACCTTGAATGGCATTGTTAAGGTCAAGTCAAGGACACCTTTAATTTCTT
This sequence comes from Polyergus mexicanus, assembly GCF_030449975.1. NCBI lineage: Eukaryota > Metazoa > Arthropoda > Insecta > Hymenoptera > Formicidae > Polyergus > Polyergus mexicanus. Next base: position 5,064,659 of record NW_027223331.1, on the reverse strand, counting down.
AAATGGAATCCCCTATTTTTTATTGTATATTCTTACAGTTTATGTCGAGAGCTTTCCAAAACATTATAATAAAGTATTTTTCCATTAAGTACTTTTTGAGTTTTTTTATATTTTAATCTGACATATTTTGATATAAAAAATTAAATATCTTGTAAAATATTTAGTTTGCGATAATCTTACCATAATACTTTTATATACAGAATAACGACATAAATCAATTAAAATAAAATATAAAAAAAATAATTGTTTTTAAGAAAATTATTTACAATGTATTTATTAAAATAATTATTTGTTTTTTTTGGCACTAATTGATTTGTCTCATTATTCTGTATATAAAAGTATTACGGTAAGATTATTGAAAACGAAATATTTTACGAGATATTTAACTTTTTATATCAAAATATGTCAGATTAAAATTTAAAATAACTCAAAAAGTACTTAATGAAAAAATACTTTATTACAGTGTTTTGGAAAGCTCTCGACATAAGCTATAAGAATATACAATAAAAAATAGGGGATTCCTTTTAAGAAATTAAAGGTGTCCTTGATTTGACCTTAACAATGCTATCCAAGGTCAAACCAATGATACCATCTTATGCTCCCCTCAAATCCATACAATTTTTGTTCTAAACGTTTCTCTCTAAAATGCTTAGTTTTTGAAAGAAAAGGAGTGCACGGGTGGTCTGGGACACCCTGTATAAAAGATTAACTTGTTAATATATTTTTCAAAAATTACAAATTGTTACAATTTCCGTTATTTTCTTTTAATGCTAATACAAAATCAAATTAGATCCATAATATATAAAATTTATATTTTTTAATGTTTCTGTTATTAAAATATTAACAATATATTTCAATATATATAACCCTATAATTTCAATATATATAACCCTATTCATACAAAATACAATAATCTTGATAATAGCAATACTCTTGAATTTTAATATTATAGATCGCAAAAAGATGACAAGACTTTTAAATAATTACAAATAAAAGAAAAGTTTTTTAATTTTCTATCAATAAATTTAAATATAGTTAAAATATAGCTAAATCGCTTTTTTTATTTTTAATCTAATATGTAACGTCATACGTTAATTTGCAAATTCGCTTTTAAATCTTGTTAAAAATCTTGTTAAAAACAAAAATTTTTGAATTTTTTCATCAAAAGTTTTTATTTATTTTTGAAAATGTTTGAGGTAGTTTTTAATTAAAATAATGTACATGAACGCATGAAATCATATATCATTTGATATGTTTAGTCTTTAAATTAAATTATATATACATATAACAATGTGCTTAGCAAGGCTAGTTTAATATACGTTAATTCATATTCGCAAGAAATTGTGGATTATTGTTGAATCGTGAGCGTTGTATCGCGAAACTATTGGTGAAACACGATGCTGCTAAATTTTAGTATAAATGGAAGATGTAGGTAACCGGTAAATACGGGATCCAACTACATAGGGGATAGAAGGATGAGATAAATCACACGCTGTTGTTCGTGCTGCGAATGCCGTATTCACATTTCACGATACACGTTGTTTTAATCCACTAGCATTACGAAGAACGCAATCTTAAGCTACGTACGCGTAATGCGTATGCACGTTTACATGCAACTATGTAAACCAAATAGCGAATCGAGCGAATATGTTACAACAGATCAACAACAACACAAACCACTATTCAATATAATGTACACATATCCGTATTCCTCTATTTGCCATTGAATTTTCTGTTAGAAAACACCTGTATATGTCTTTGTACAACTATCGTATTACAAATTTGTATATGCATTTTCAAAAATGCAAAAAACAAACCATTCTAGGAAGTTGAATTATATAGAATTATTTCTGCAATTTGCGGCTTTAATCTTATTTAGGAAAATTGTGATTTTATTTGGAATTTTTTCGACACACACACGCGCACACATTTATTAAACAAAAGGGATCAATTTTAAATTCGTTAGACAATTTATTATTAAAATTAAGATTGCAGTTTTTAATATGCAAATGTGTATATTTGAGTGAAGCAAACATCACAAATCTTAAATTTTGTATATAATTATATATGAGTAATTTTTTTTCCCTTCTTCAACTTTCTTTCACTTTTTCTAAACGAAAAGATGCAAAAAAAATTACGACATACTTCTTGAGTACTTGGATATTGATAACGTTAATATGTATATAACATATATATGTACATTGACAACACTAATATCTATATTAATATATAGATCGATTACTTTATAATAGATGCAAATTTCCTTTAAAGATTTATTACGTAAGGCAGATAATAAAATTGATTAAAAAATGTCATTGCGAGATTGTTATGGCACGAAATTTCCAAGATTGAATATTATCGATGTAAACATTATTTATACCGAATGTCTATCCGAAGCTTGTAAAAAGATTCTCTAAGAATTCCCTGATTTTTCAGGTAATTTGTTCAAAATTGCAGGTAAATTAGAGAATTTTTAAAATGGGACTTCTAAAAATATTTTTTTTGTGTGTGTTTTCTAATGCTTTTTACTCGTACAAAGGAAAAATAAACCATTTAAATTTTAAACAATAAATTAAAAAATGTATTGAAAAAAACTGAATGATTTTTGTAAGATAAGCATTTTTCATTTGCATGATATTTTCATTTTTTATCATTAATTGTAAGACTTACAATAAAAAATAAATACTCAGTATTTTTTGCTATGATAATGAACATATAAACAAAGAGAGAAAGATATATATTTATAATATATTTGAAACATATAATTCACGATTATTGGCCAATCAGATTCCCGATGCTTGTAATATAAGAACAAAATGATCAAAAAGAAAATTTTTGAAAAAATCCCCTGAGTTCAAATAAAATTCCATGATAATTTCCTGATTTTTCAAGGTAAAAGCAAAATTCCTGAGAATTCCATGTTTTCTAGGTTTTTCCAGAAAGTGGGCACCCTATCTATAACAACGACATGTAAAAATTACTTTTCGGAGCAAAAAATCGTGAACGCTTTTATTGCTGAATTCTTCACGAACTTTTGCGTTATAGTATTTTGCGATGTGTTTCTCCGGACGTCCTGTATGCATTATTGTGCCGTACAAGCGGATGTACGATGTATTTGCGACGAGATTTTTCTCGTACGATAGAGCGACATCCGTACTATCGGGATTTTTTAATTATCAATCGTCGCGATGAGTTTCAATTTTCAATCGACAATGTTTGCGCTATAGTTTAACTATCGGAAGACATTCGACCGATTTCTCCTTCTTTAAATCAAGATATCGCACGTGGGCGACCACCGAAAGTACGGACTACCGAGAATCCGGATTCCTCGGATTGCTATTACGTTCACCTATATGTCTTCGATCGCTAATGGTCTATTCGCATGTCGCTGAAACACTAGATTGAGCAATCCGCAATGAAACGCGTTGCCGATCCCTCGCATTCGTGATTGTGTCATTACACCTCGCAAATTACGAGGAATTTAAAGAAACAAATAAAACGAAGTAATAAATCGAATCACATTGTAGATTAGATTTAGAGTGCAAATTATGGATATTGTGTATTAACGAGTGATGCCTCGGGTAAATAAATGGATGGAGGAAAGTAACACTGGATGGAGGAACTCATACAGCACCGAAAGATTGCAAAAACGTTGCATAGATCTTACATTGAAACATTGTAATATTGCATAGAAGTTGTGAAATGTTTCTGCAATGTTACTACAAGCCTGCGGCAACGTTGAAATATCCGCCCTCAGAAATATTTCAATGTAAGACTACAGTAATGTTACGGTGCAATGTATTTGTAATATTTAAATACATTGCTACAAATGTGCAAAACGCTTCAAATTTAATACATAAACTTTGAGAACATATAAAAACATCCAAGAGAGATAAGAAAAAAGATTGTGAATTTACGCAATTACAACGAGTTTTTTCTCGTCTCTCGTGGATGTCTTTATATATTCTCCAAGTTTATCTATTAAATTTGAAGCATTTTGCATATCAAAAAATTATTATCAAATTTTTGCTTTTATATAAAAATGGGAACTATTAAACAATTTTCTGTTATCTAATTAACATCGCTAATTTATAAATTATTTACAAGTTTAAGAAATTGATAATGATTAAATAATTTAATTCATAAAAATTAAAATTTTATTTATATAAATATTAAACTCCATATCTTAAGTAGACAATAAACGGATAATTTTAACTTTTTTCGGATAATTATTTGTCCGATTTCTGAACACTCAATTCAATATCTGAATTTCCTGTGTTGGAATTGTATCAGACAAATTAATCTGATAAAAATAGTTATTATACCTTTAATATTACTAACCGCTTTTTGTAAGCTTTATATAACCATCGTGATTAAAACTTAAATACGGGATAGATAACGCAACGCGCATAGTGGTAAACGAACGAAGTAGCGATTATCAAAAACTGTCTTTTGTAATGTTTTTGAAATGTTGCTGTAACATTCTCATAAAATATTACAATTCCATATTCCAATAATGTCTCAACAATATTTCATTGCAACTTGCAAGATTGTAACATTGCTGCAATGTAATTGCAATGTTCTGTGCTGTATGGGAAGAGCAGGAGAATTCTTTCTGAACAAGCGTGCAAATTAAAGACGTCTTCTGTCTCTGTTCTCTGAGTTTGGTCGAAACAGAGTATTCCGTTATAGGCAATTACTGCAGCCGTAACAGTTATAGTAATTTCTGCGATTCTAGGGAAACTTTGGCTGGTGTCGATTATCTCTCACGAGAGGCGCTTTGGTGACGGAAGAATAAATCGCGATGTTTTATATCGAGAGAACCTTTAAAGTGTCCTCAAGTAACGTATAAATTTAAGAACTAACCTGTTGTAATGTTAGAATTTTTTATCACTCAATAAGATTCTTCCGCACTCAATTAAATATCATGAAATTTGTCTCACAATCAGAGGAAGATGAAAAACATATACATAGGGTGTACCGTAAAGACCGGATCAACGCTTAAGAGTAGATTCTTAAAGAAGAGAGAGGATTTAAAGAAGAGAGAGGTTATCATTTTTTGCAAGTTTCTAATTTTTTCCATCATATATCTTTGTAATAGAACCTTAAAATTTTCTCTCTCTATTAAAGTAAACTACTCTACCTGAAATTAATTAAAAAATATGGGTTTAACTCTCTATAAAGTTTAGTTTGCAAAAAATTCTTCTTTTTGAATCGCTTATAACATGGAAATTATTAATGTCTCGATATTTTTGCTGAGGAAAAATCATCTTAAAATGATGTCAGGAGTCTACCCTTAAACGTTGATCAGGTCCTTACGATACACTCTGTATATGTATTTTAGAAACAGGATAGCTTAATATTATATGTTCAATTGATGCTATTTTCATCTTTTATCTTTACAGGGTGTCCCAGAATTAGACCGACAAACTTCAAAAAATATCAAAACAAGCCAATTTTGCCAATAAATGTTCGTATCCGCAAATGAATCTTTTGGCACTAGAGAAGATCAAAGACTAACAAGAGAACCTCGCAAACCCGATAATTCTAATTTTGATGAAACTTTGCTATATATAAAGGGAATAAATAGATGAATTGAAATAGATGAATTTAAACTGTGGACTTAATTTATTTATATATGTATGTAATCATATATGATATACAAAAATTATATACATATATTATATACAGAATATAATATGTTAAATAGGCATGCACAATGTATAATTAATGCCGAATTTAAAAAATTCTAAATGTTCTATACAGCTGTATGTATGGAAAAGTAGGTTAAAACCGGGTACTTTTTTTGGATTTGTCTTTCTACAAAAAAAGTACTTTTACTTTCTCTTTTTTTAAAAAGTACTCACTACTAACGGTTGGCAAAATTTTTTTTACTCTCAGTAAAAGATTTGCAAAACCTTAGTAGTCTTTAGTGAGCCTGAAAGTATGAGAAAATAAGGCTAGTTGATGAAAAACAAATTTTTGGTTACCAAGAATAACAAGATTTTGCGGAGAAGTCAAAGTACCCGGTTTTATCCTACCGGTAGGGTCAAATCGGGTATCCATTTGAAAATATGCAAAACACCGTGTAATTACAAAATCCAGATTTATTTTAATCGAAATACAATATAAAGATGTATTCTATTAACAAAAATCACAAATAAAGATATCTTCTTGTTCGACATTGCTGCAGAACTTCCTTATTTAATTTTTTAACTTTAAGCTCTCAAAAAGCCTTTTTCTAGTGGTTTCTTTTTCTGAATGTTAGTTTTCGTTTCCAACTGCTTTTTGTAGGAAGACAAAATTAGGATAACAGTGCCTCCTCTTTTCATTATATGAGATATGTAAGTACCCGGTTTTGCCCCAACACAAGGAAAGTAACAAATATGGCGGTTGTATATTCCGGCGTACAAAGTGCCGATCAAAACTATTATGATATACTCTTTAATATGTACAGAATGCAATGCTGCACTTACCAAAACAGATATTCTATGTAGAAAAAGTGCACGACGATTCGATTCTTGCCTCGATATCGATCTTCTTTGGGCTAAAAAGTTTGATAAAAAACTTTATTAAAAAAGAAATATCGTGTGCACAGGGGCACGGTCTGTTTTAAAATAATGATGGCGCCACTTTACAACTAGTGACACAAGTTAGCCATAAATAGCAGCATTTCCCAGACAGCACAAAACATCCTCAGGATCATCCTGAATATGTCCAGGACGGTTCAGGACATTTGTAGGATGTTTTAAGATATATTATTATAAATATATTTATAAAAATTTAATATGCATACATAATTATTTTTAGTTGTGTCGGCTATTTAATATAATTTAGAAATCTTAAGTATTATAATAAGTATTAATGTCCTATAAATGTCCACTGGATAACCCCTGGATGTCTGTAGGATATATCTGCCCTGTCTATTATATTGGATGTCTTTTGGATTTCCAGAGGACCTATACATGTGCAATTAATTGTTAACATTAATTTCGTTTAATATTAATAATTGAATTTGATGCGCACATTTTCATATATCCAAAATTATTATTTATTTAATATTTTATGAGAAATGTTACTGTTCGCAACATTTCAAAAACTTTACAAACAATAGTATTCAACCGCTAGTTCGTTTGTTTACCGTTATGCGACACGCGAACTCGTATTTGAGATTTGGTATGAGAATTATATAAAGCTTGCAAAGAGCAACTGACAGGAAATTACAAATGTAATTATTTTCTATCAGTTCAATTTCTGATGCAATCCCAACATAGAGAATTCAGATATTGGATTGTTTAGAAAATATTACACAACTCAAACCCGGGAGCCAAACCTAAAATATTCATGTACAGCACGAAAGCCTCAAATATTAAAGAACGGTGAACTATTTTTAATATTAGATTTTTAATATTGGCAGTAAATAACAAAACATAATTTTAATTTATATTGAAATTTTAAAATTTGCTCCTTGAAACATACGAAAAATATCCCTAACATATCCTATAAAAATCCTTAGGATGTTCCACAGGATCTCCCTGGATTCTCCAGAGGTTAATATACGGCTATCATTTACTCTTCCTCAGGACATCCAGAGGAGATCCGAGGATCACAATGGGATATCCTGAGGATATCCTACATGTATGTCCTGGATGCCCTTTGGACGTCCTAAGGACATCCTTGTGCTGTCTGGGTTATTATGAAAAAACAGGAGTACCCAGTTTTACCCAACTTTCCCCTATATTTAGAAATTTTCAATTGCAGCCCAAAAATAATATTCTAAGGGATGAAATCACCTCTCATACACGGGAAAAAAAATTGTGTTACCATAATTAATCATAGTTTGCAAAATAAATCTCTAAACTGCAGCAAAACGATTTGCTATTGTATCTATCAATAAATGGGTATCACAGCTAAGATGTTCGCTGTTCATATATTATGACATATACATACGATTGAAATCTAGTTACCACACGCGATTTTTAACTACAGCATCTAATTTTTTTTCCGCGTTTGTAAAACAGCTTTTTGCTTTTCTTGATAAATCTTGAAAATAATTCGAGATATCAAAAAACATTTTATGCAAAAGTTTCACGACAAAGAACAAAATTAAACACATTCATAAAAATTTGAAAAAATAATTTTTTTTAAAGATTTTTGTCCTTGTTAGTCTTTGATTCTCTAGTGCCAAAATGGCTCATTTAAGGACACGAGTTTATGGATAAAATTGGCTTGTTTTGATGCCTTTTACAACCACCTGAAGTTTGTCGGTCTAATTTTGGGACACCCTGTATACGGGAATAAATCTTTAATATCTGTATAAAACAAAAAACACATCTTAATCATTCTAATGCCAACTTTACAATGATTTTCCTAAAACCATCTAATCCAATGTACCTTGAGACTGTCCAATAGCAATGTATTAGATATATTGTGTCATAAATGTACCATAAATTGGAGGAAATGCACAAGATTTGTACATACGATATAATCAAACAAGTTCAACGCTCAAATCTGGGAGCTCAAAACGATGCACATGTATAAATACACATATAGACAAACGTGAACATACAGATACTTTTGCAGGAGAGGATGTGACTATATTGACCCTGACGCAAACCTAGCAAGTTTATCGATAGTGCTCTTTCCGGCCTGGACGCTTTTGTTTATTTCATCCGTAATGTTAGTACCACGACTTTGAACAACCGGATACACATGCGATTTAGCAGTCGGCCTATTGGTAATATCGATCGCATCTATTCAGCATAGTTCGCGGGGAAAAGCATGCGGGAGAGAGTGGGAAAGAGGGAGGATAGTGGTCAAAATGCAAGCAGATAGGGTAGGCGTTTGAAAAAAAGTGTTTGCATTAACGTGCCGGGCGAACGCAATAAAGCGACCAAAGAGAGATAAACTGTTAAATTGACCAAGTTGGAGAAATTACCTCGCAATAACGCGCATCCCGATGCGATGAAACGCGTCATACATACATACATACATATGTACGTACGTATACGTACCACATCACATCACTCTCCATTTTCGACTATTCGCATTGTAAATAAAGTTATGAACTTCGCCCGTTTGACAAACTTAGCTACGAATTTCACTGACCGGTCTAACTCGAAAATCCATCAAGTTTTTGTTTTCTAAAATTCAAGTCTTCCATATACAGGGTGTCCTAGACTACCCGTACACCCCTTTTCTTTCAAAGACTAAGCATTTTAGAGAAAAACGTTTTCAACAAAAATTGTATGGTTTTGAGGGAAACATAAGATGGTGTCATTGGTTTGACCTTGGATGGCATTATTAAGGTCAAGTTAAGGACACCTTTAATTTCTTAAATGGAACCTCCTACTTTTTATTGCATATTCTTATAGCTTATGTCGAGAGCTTTCCAAAACACTGTAATAAAGTATTTTTTCATTAAGTACTTTTCGAGTTATTTTATATTTTAATCTGACATATTTTGATATAAAAAATAAAATATTTCGTAAAATATTCAGTTTTCGATAATCTTACCGTAATACTTTTATGTACAGAATAATGAGACAAATCAATTAGTATAAAAAAAAATTGTTTTTAAGAAAATTATTTACAATGTATTTTTTTAAATAATTATTTGTTTTTTTTTGGCACAAAATATATATCAGATTAAAATGTAAAATAACTCAAAATGTACTTAATGAAAAAATACTTTATTACAGTGTTTTGGAAAGCTCTCGACATAAGCTATAAGAATATGCAATAAAAAATAGGGGGTTTTATTTAAGAAATTTAAGGTGTCCTTGACTTGACCTTAACGATGCCATCCAAGGTCAAACCATCTTATGTTCCCCTCAAAACCATACAACTTCTGTTGAAAACGTTTTTCTCTAAAATGCTTAGTTTTTGGAAGAAAAGGGGTGTACGGGTGATCTAGAACACGCTGTATATAATTGTGGCTCTTGTTCTAAATTTTTTATATATCCGTTATTACGCAAATCTCTTTTTCTCTTCTGAAATAGGATTCAGATTAGAAACATTCTCAGTTGACATGCGGATCGATAGAATCGAAATGATGCGACACCTATTATTTTTCCGACTTGGAATAGTTCCATAATTCATAAAGTTTGTCTCTCCCCCCCCCCCCTCTCTCTCTCTCTCTCTCTTTCTGTATGTCGGATAGGATCTTTATAAACGATAACTTCGTGCTTGCGTTTGCCTTCCAATCGGAAACGCGGAGCTCCGTATATGTCACTCCGAGAGCAAGTTTGCAAATCGTCTCTTTTATCCCGGCACTCGGTGGGAGCAGATTTGCTCGCCTTTCCCATTCGAGAATCGTTCTCCCTTTATCACGATGCTCCTGCATAGACGATCGGACGGTAGCAAGATCATTTCTTTCCCAGATCTTTCGAATAAAACAGTTTTTTTTTCTCTGTTGTCAACATTTCCGCGATAAAAAGTAGCACGTTCGTTTTTTTTTTATCGCAGCTCCTTCCTTTCATTTCTGAATTTTATCGTAATCCGCAATGTATAAACTGGAAAATCAATATTAACCAAAGATATATACATTGTTACATTTCAATGTAACATACCTAATGTAATATTGAATCTATTTTTATAAGTTTTTCTTAGTTATCGCAAAAATGATGAAGAAGCTGGAAAATAGTTTTTACAAAATAAAAAGATAATATTTCGACCTACTATAATTCTTTATATTATGTATGACTTTTTATAGTCGGAAAAAAGTTATTTCAAATCAATCAAAAAATTTGATACTAGTGATAAAATTATTCTATATCTGTAGATTACAGGATGAAAAATGGAAGAGAATAGAAAATGTGGTTAGAGAAAAAGAAGAGACTCGCAGATTTCCTGCAGACTTATCTCTGGATAAAGTTGCTGCGGGATTCTCTTACTTTGAACATTTACGAAAGATTGATGATCTCACATCTGATGAGACGGTAATATTAAACGAGCAATTTCAAAGCTTTGCATTATGAATTTAACGAGAGCTTAGCAAGAATATACATTAATTTTCCATGACTATTTAAAGTTATCATATATTGACATGTGGACAGATTAGATAGAGTCGACAAAAAAGAACGGAAACAAATCTCAAATCGCACTTTCGCATCGATACTTTCTCTTTTCCTCTAAGCTTTCTAAGACTTTTCAATCGGTAACATGTAATTTGATAATAATAAAAGATTGCTATAGGAGTACGTGCGAGTGTGTACGCTCGATCTTTCAATATCGCGAAGATGTTCAAGCTAAATTGTCATTCGTAGAATCGCTCTTGTTATCTGCAAATCTTCCGCTATTATTGCCTTATCGGATTTTTTCATGAATATTTGCGTACACTTCATAGACACGAATTTCAATGAAAAGTTTGTGTTTGCGCGGAGCAATCGATACACGATCGAACTTATATTTATTCGCGAAGGCCGATCAAGTGGATCTATATCTTCTATCAAAATTATCTTTCGATATAATCACTCGTTCGAATTATCTTCTATCGTTAAGGAGGGTCCACATTATCGAGCAGAATTTTAAGCCGAGTCTCGTAACAAACTTCGAATCGAATGTTTAGTCAACCCTCTAAACAAGCTCCGTCACGATACAAAAGAGAGTTGAAATTTTCAAAACGTGCGTTTAAAACGAACATTGGCTCGAAAATTGAGTTTTGCAGCTCAGTTGTTCTTGTACTTTTTTCAATTTTAGCTTTTTGTTCTCCAAGGATGCGGCATAAATGATGTTGTCAACTTTTTTTTTTTTTTTTGCATGTAACACTATAGTTCATTATTAATTTCTTACCAAGCATCGTTTCTTTTGAATTTATTGTAATGCTGGAGATTTTTTAGCATCCGAATAGTCTTTTATTTTCACAAGCACACTCATAATTAATCGCAAATTCTTTTCTTATCACAGATTATTCTCCATCGTTATTACTAATTAATTTGTGCATATGAATGCACATGGATTGAAACGATCCCTAGGATTGATGAACAACTGTCCATATTTTTCATACGTTCTCCGTCTTTTGTCACCGTTGTAACTCGGATATTTATCTCATAAAGCGAATAACTTGATCATAGAAAAAAATTCTAAAATACCAACTAGTGGAAGCGAGCTGCGAATTGAACTGTGCGTGTCATCAAAATTCTTGCGACCCCCGTGGAATAAACATGCGATTGTTCACGTGACGGTTGCCGCCAATGTCCGACTCGAAATTCGATTCAACAATGTGGACACGTGATCGCCTCGCGACAATATTCGATTCGTGGTTCGGCTCGATAATGTGGATTCTGCTTTATATATGTTATTAATTGTCACCTGATCGCGTCGACGCCCAGACAGTCATCAGCGGAGTCTCGAAGGTGAATCGTAGTGGCAACGCGCGATTCAAGCCGGATTTTACCACAATTATTATGACGGAATCTAAAAAAACATCCCAGGTTGGTCTTTTTGAGAATACACACAATAAATTCGGTCGAGATAAAAGAAATTATGTTCTGATACACATTACTAATACTGAAAATTGATATTTATTTACATTATACCCCATACAGCACAGAACATTGCAATTACATTGCAGCAATGTTACAATCTTGCAAGTTGCAATGAAATATTGTTGAGACATTATTGGAATATGGAATTGTAATATTTTATGACAATGTTACAGCAACATTTCAAAAACATTACAAAAGACAGTTTTTGATAATCGCTACTTCGTTCGTTTACCACTATGCGCGTTGCGTTATCTATCCCGTATTTAAGTTTTAATCACGATGGTTATATAAAGCTTACAAAAAGCGGTTAGTAATATTAAAGGTATAATAACTATTTTTATCAGATTAATTTGTCTGATACAATCCCAACACAGGAAATTCAGATATTGAATTGAGTGTTCAGAAATCGGACAAATAATTATCCGAAAAAAGTTAAAATTATCCGTTTATTGTCTACTTAAGATATGGAGTTTAATATTTATATAAATAAAATTTTAATTTTTATGAATTAAAATATTTAATCATTATCAATTTCTTAAACTTGTAAATAATTTATAAAATAGCGATGTTAATTAGATAACAGAAAATTGTTTAATAGTTCCTATTTTTATATAAAAGCAAAAATTTGATAATAATTTTTTAATATGCAAAATGCTTCAAATTTAATAGATAAACTTGGAGAATATATAAAGACATCCACGAGAGACGAGAAAAAACTCGTTGTAATTGTGTAAATTCACAATCTTTTTTCTTATCTCTCTTGGATGTTTTTATATGTTCTCAAAGTTTATGTATTAAATTTGAAGCGTTTTGCACATTTGTAGCAATGTATTTAAATATTACAAATACATTGCACCGTAACATTACTGTAGTCTTACATTGAAATATTTCTGAGGGCGGACATTTCAACGTTGCCGCAGGCTTGTAGTAACATTGTAGAAACATTTCGCAACTTCTATGCAATATTACAATGTTTCAATGTAAGATCTGTGCAACGTTTTTGCAATCTTTCGGTGCTGTATGGGTTATGATTAATTATTATACGATCTTGTAATTCAAATGCGAGAAGCGTAAACGTGCATCTTATCATACCTGTTTGTATAAATACTTCTCTGCGCATGTTAATTACTTATAAAAACTTCATTATTTATTATTTTATTTTTAAATTATCTATAAAATTATTTATAAATTATTTGTGAAAGTTGTAAATTTAATGATTACGCATTTATTACGTGTATCAAAATATTTGTACAAAATAGTCTTTTTAAAAATATAAAACGTATAAAAATATAAAAATAATAAAATATATAAAAATATATATTATTATTGATCAAAAATATATAATTATAATTTCTCTTATGAGAAATATGTCTTAGTATCTTTCACAATTAAAAATTTATATTGTAATTTTTATTACAATATTTTCTTCATGTACATTATTGGGTCTGACAATCAAATTGTGCGCCCGAGCGTGTCAACATATCTCATTTTCTTATATTTAAAAAATACGTGATATAGAGAGAGAATTAGCAGTGGAAAATATAATAATATAATTTTAAAGTCTTTACGTGCTTATATTAAACCGTATTTTATTCTGTTTCTCCCATTTGAGACGCATGTATAATATAATTCAAAATTAATACGTAATGCTTTGCTAATCATATAATCTTATTTGTACTTATCTCACGATCAGATTAAATACGTTCATTGTCAAACTTTTGAGAGATCACTGATTCGAACTTTAATCTTGTTACGTGAATATGCTAAAAAATTCGAATCTGCGTTGAGATCTGTTTTCTCTCTTACCTCCTTTTCCTCCCTTTTCTCTGTCCCTCTCTCTTTTTCTTTTTCTCTCTCTTTCTCTTTCTTTTTGTTTTCTCATAGAAGAAACTTTATTTTCGTAACAAAATCTTTTTCCCTATTTTCTATGCCAATGTGTGTTCAGAATGTTCCAAAATGTCGAAAAATTACATTTAGAAAAAATGTCTATATATGTATGTATGTGTGTATGTATAAGTATGTACGGATTGATCGAGAACTTAAACGTCCATAACTCAAGAACTGTTTGAGTTACAGCGCTGGAATTTGGTACACAAGTAAAGTAGTACAACAATTTTATTTATTGTCATTTTTATAAAAATTCATATAGTGTTTTAGATTTTAAGACAGTTTGAATTTTTCAAAAAATGCCTGTGCAAGCTCTAACTTCCGCAAATTTTGAAATATCAGACTAAATTTTTCTAAATGAATACAGTATTATTAAAGAATGTTTGGTATTGAATTTGGCGAGGATTGGTGAAAGGGTTCATTTTTTATGAAATTTTGAATTTGAATTTTAAATTTTTCTGCACGCTCTAACTTCCACAAATTTCGAGATGTCGGGCTAAATTTTTTAACATGAATAGAGTATCATTAAATGGTGGTTGATATTGAATTTGGTGAGAATTGGTGCGAAATGGTTTATTTTTTATAAAATTTTGGATTTTAATATAAAATTTTTTTTAAATGTAAATTTTCAAATTACAAAAAAAATATATATATATATATATATTTTGTGATATTCTAGGTGGAATTTGCCAACATTGGAAACTTACACATTGCTTCTTTATCTTTTTATCTCAAGTTTTATGAGCGGAATAAAATGATGAGGAAGAAATGCGCAAGTTTCCAATTTGCACAATTTTCATCTTTTTGTACTTTTCTTTAGCTACATTTTTAATACACGTTTATTAGTAAAATTTAACAACAATAATTCGCGCACTAATATCCGCAGCTTGGCTCTTATCCGTTAGTTTTTCTACTTAATTTTTCTTCGATTGTTCATGCGTTGCAGCATGTCATTAGATCTTTTCCTTCGTTCACTTTGTTGAGCATACATCCTATACATGTATAGGATGCAAATAAAATGTATTAGTTTCCGTATGTTATTGACAGGTTTCGCTCGAACTTGGCGGCACTTCGGTGAAACATTCAAATGAGCCGAATCGGGGTAGTTGGTCCAACCAGATCGAATTTGTTCTATCCTGCATCGGATACGCCGTTGGCATCGGCAATGTTTGGCGTTTCCCTCTCTTCATATATCTCAATGGCGGTGGTACGTACATACATACGCGCATGCAACTGTGCTCGCATCAGTGTATCTGTCTCACATGTATATAGAATTAGAAGAAGTATATATAGGTGTATATATAGAAAATATGTACATTCGAGAAAAAAAGAAGAAAGAAAAGAAAAGAAAAGAAAAGACAAATACCACTGAATTAGGGCATTTTAAATTATAAGTGACACACTATGTTAGCGTATTTATGTGAATAACAATAAATAAATACAAATGTTACATATATTAACGTACAGGGTGTCCTAGACCACCCGTACACCCCTTTTCTTTTAAAAACTAAGCATTTTAGAGAAAAACGTTTTAAACAAAAATTGTATGGTTTTCAGGGGAACATAAGATGGTGTCATTGGTTTGACCTTGGAGGGCATCGTTAAGGTCAAGTCAAGGACACCTTTAATTTCTTAAATGGAATTCCCTATTTTTTATTGCATATTCTTATAGCATATGTCGAGAGCTTTCCAAAACACTGTAATAAAGTATTTTTTCATTAAGTACTTTTCGAGTTATTTTATATTTTAATCTGACATATTTTGATATAAAAAATAAAATATTTCGTAAAATATTCAGTTTTCGATAATCTTACCGTAATACTTTTATGTACAGAATAATGAGACAAATCAATTAGTATAAAAAATAATTGTTTTTAAGAAACTTATTTACAATGTATTTTTTAAAATAATTATTTATTTTTTTGCCACTAATTGATTTGTCTCATTATTCTGTACATAAAAGTATTACGGTAAGATTATTGAAAACTGAATATTTTACGAAATATTCTATTTTTTATATCAAAATATGTCAGATTAAAGTATAAAATAACTCGAAAAGTACTTGATGAAAAAATACTTTATTACAGAGTTTTGGAAAGCCCTCAAGATGAGCTACAAGAATATGTAATGAAAAATAGGAGGTTTTATTTAAGAAATAAAAGGTGTCCTTGACTTGATCTTAACGATGCTATCCAAGGTCAAACCAATGACACCATCTTATGTTTCCCTCAAAACCATACAATTTTTGTTCAAAACGTTTTTCTCTAAAATGCTTAGTTTTTGAAAGAAAAGGGATATACGGGTGGCCTAGGACACTCTGTATATAACTATAAAAATTTTATTAAGTTGAACAAAATTATAACTGTGTCCAAAAAAAAAGAGATGGAATTTATGAGAGGAATTTATTATCTTATAAATTTTTTTCTTCTGATTACATATCACAATTATATTTATATCTAACATATTTACTTGGAATGTGTTCAAATAAAGCATTTATGATCTTATATTTTCATAGTATATTTTTTTCTCGTTTTTATTTGCTTATAAAACACGTTAGCACAGTTTAGCCGTTAAAAGCTTGAGATACTCTGTACATCACTGTGATGCA
The DNA here is from genome assembly GCF_030449975.1 of Polyergus mexicanus. Lineage (NCBI taxonomy): Eukaryota > Metazoa > Arthropoda > Insecta > Hymenoptera > Formicidae > Polyergus > Polyergus mexicanus. Next base: position 5,047,676 of record NW_027223331.1, on the reverse strand, counting down.
ATATCTGTGTTCTTGTATAAGGCGTCGAAAAATTATTAGCACAAACTTTGAAAAGCTGATGCACAAACTTTGAAATGGCGTTGCAGATTTAAAAATAAGAAAAGCAGTTGCCACGTAAACAAAGATCTGAAGACACTATTTCCAGAACTACAAGTCATTCAAGATTGAAATTTTTTAAATTAATTGTTGAAACTTTTTGAATATAAGTTATATATTAAATTTTTAATAATTCTCTTTCTCTTTTTCTCTCACTCTATTTCTCACTCTGTAAACTTATTTCTTCCGTGTGTGTGACAAAAAAGCCCGATTCTCTAAAAAAAATTTTATACAGTTAAATGTAGGATAAACAATATGATTTAATTAATACATTAGAATAATTCGATTTAAAATAGAATATTATTATAAACAATGAAAATTTTCTTAGTTGTGTTAATAAGTTAAAAAATCCATTTATTTAGTAAGAAATCATATAGTACACTAAATAATTCATTAAGAAATGAATCATATAAATACGTATATATATGATTCATTTCTTAATGAATCATATCCAAAAAAATCCATTTATTTAGTAAATTTATACAATAAAGAATTATATAGTCTACTAAATATATATATATATATATATATATATATATATAACAATGATGGCGCCAATCTATAATTAATAACACAAGTTAGCCATAAATAGCAACACTTATTACGAAAAAACAGGGGTACCCGGTTTGACCCGCCTACCCGATTTTACCCAATCTTCCCCTATATATATATATATATAGCTAATTTGTGTTATTAGTTGTAGATTAGCGCCATCATTATTTTAGAAGAAAGTGTGCCCCTGTACACACGATATTTCTTTTTCAATAAAAGTTAAAAGTTTTTAGCCCCAAAAAGATCAATATCGAGGCAAGAATCGAGTCATCGCGCACTATATTAGACAGTATATCATATTAGTTTTGATCAGTACTTTGCACACGCCAGAATATATAACCGCCGTATTTGTTACTTTTCTTTGTATTGGGGCAAAACCGGGTACTTACATATCTCATATAATGAAAAGAGGAGGGACTGTTATCCTAATTTTGTCTTCCTACAAAAAGCAGTTGGAAACGAAAACTAACATTCAGAAAAAGAAACCACTAGAAAAAAAACCTTTTTAAGACCCCTAAAGTTAGAAAGTTAAATAAGGAAGTCCCGCAGCAATGTCGAACAAGAGGATATCTTTATTTGTGATTTTTGTCAATAGAATACACCTTTATATTGCATTTTGATTAAAATAAATCTATATTTTGTAATTACACGGTGTTTTGCATATTTTTAAATAGGTACCCGGTTTTATCCTACCGATAAGACAAAACCGAGTACTTTGACTTGTTATTCTTGGTAACCAAAATTTTTGTTTTCAGCAACTAGCCTTATTTTTTCGTAGTTTAAGATTCACTAAAAACTATTAACGGTTAGCAAAATCTTTTTTATTCGCAGATTTTTTTATAGGAACAAATCGATAAAAGTACCCAGTTTTACTCTACTTCCTTCTATGTATTTAGTGGACTATATAATTCTTTATTGAATAAATGGATTTTTAATTATAGATATAAACTATCCCATTTTAAAAGTTCCACCCTCATAACTTTTCAGGATCAACGTTTGAAGGAAAACGACTCCAATAAAAGTTGTAGGGAACAAAGGGAACTATCTAATAGTGACCTTGGATTTGACACTAAAGGTCATTTTCAAGGTCATTTGAAGGTCAACTTCCGATTTTTGAATAAAATTGCTTATTTTTCAATACATATTCTTGTAGGTTATCTCGAGAGCTTTTGAAAACACTATAATAAAGTATTTTTTCATTGAGTACCTTTTGAGTTATTTTATATTTTAATCTGACATATTCTGATATAAAAAATAAAATATTTCGTAAAATATTCAATTTTCGGTAATCTTACCGTAATACTTTTATGTACAGAATAATAAGACAAATCAATTAGTGCAAAAAAAAAAAAAAAAATTGTTTAAAAAAATACATTGTAAATAATTTTCTTAAAAACAATTATTTTTTATACTAATTGATGTGTCTCATTATTCTGTATATAGAAGTATTATGATAAGATTATCGAAAACTAAATATTTTACGAGATATTTAATTTTTTATATCAAAATATGTCAGATTAAAATATTAAATAACTTAAAAAGTACTTAATAAAAAAATACTTTATCATAGTGTTTTGGAAAGCTCTCGAGATAAGCTACAAGAATATGTAATGAAAAATAGGGGGTTCCACTTAAAAAATGGAAGTTGATCTTCAAATGACCTTGAAAATGACCTTTAATGTCAAATCCAAGGTCACTATTAGATAGCCCCCTTTGTTCCCTACAACTTTTATTCGAGTCGTTTTCCTGCAAAACGTTGATCCTGAAAAGTTATGAGGGTGGAACTTTTAAAATGGGACACCCTGTATATATATATACAATTGCTTGTTTAAGTATAACATTTCATTTTAGTTAAAATCGTTTTCACATTATATTTCGGAGAAACTACTTATATTTAAGATTGCATATTGTTATAGGCGTCTTTTTGATACCTTTCATTCTCATGCTGTTTACAATGGGTCTGCCTATATTCTTTCTGGAACTTTGTATGGGTCAGTACACTGGACTAGGACCCATAAAGGCTTTCAGCCGCATGGCACCAGCATTTCATGGTCTAGGTTATTGCACATTGGTTGTCATTTTCCTAGTGTTGATATACTATATGATAATCATCGCTTGGATTTTATTCTATACTTTTGCCTCTTTCTCTCCAAAACTCGCCTGGGCGCACTGCGATAACGATTTTAACACTAAGGGTAAGTAAAAGTAAACCGGTACGCTGATGAGGAATTGGATTTTTGTCATTTTATTTAAGCGAGCAAATATTTATCTAAACTTTAGCGGGTGTGTAGTTAACTCATGATTAATCTATCTATTTGGTACTGAGTTTTGTAATATTATTAATAATGTTATTATAATAACTTTCGATGATATTTATATTGTTTACTTAAAATTATTACAAAAAAACCATTGCTTTTAGCGTATATAAATTTATTAAATATTTGAAACAAACTTATTTCCTCTTTATAATATGAGAAAAAACGTAAGGTATTTCATGTAAAATAATATAACAAAAAATATTTATGATTCTTTTTATTAATTAATTTATGTGTTTTATATTATAAGATAATATAATATAAATATAATTAATATTACCTGCCATTATGCAACTTGGAATCTGATTAAATAATTGTAGCAAATCTTTAAAGATGATGTTATATTGATGATGAAAAGAGAAGACATAGCCATCATGCCATGCCCGTTCGTTCTCGGATGACGCATCTAACGCTAGTATTAACGTTGACAGATTGTTATAGCGGCCTTGAAGATATAACATGCCAGCAGAGCACCAACTCAAATTCTATATTTTATAACAATAGCTGTGTGACCATCCACGCGGTCTGCTCGAATTTTGGTTACTTCAACGGCGGCAATACCACTCATTGTTTCAACAACAGCGGAGCAAAAGCCTTCAGCGAAATCTACACGCGGGTACTATCGTCCGAAGAATATTTCAGGTACGATATAAGTTGTCACCAGCGCTGCATCGTGTCGGGAGGATCGGGAACGAGCCTTACGTCGCTGTTCAGCGTTGAGGAACGAGGTAAAATTTGTCCAAGATCGCGCTTGCAAAGCGTGTAATTGTCGATTGCGTTCAGAGACTACGTTCTTGGTTATCGCGGTGCCACATGGGAGAACTTTGGTGGTATACGATGGGAATTGTTCGGATGTCTCACTTTAGCTTGGACAGTGTGCTTCCTATGTCTAGTACGCGGCATTCAGAGCATCGGCAAGGTTGTCTACTTCACTGCCCTTTTTCCTTATGTTATCCTTACAGCTCTGCTAATACGAGGTAAGAAACAGAAACGAAAAGCTTTTCTATAATATAACAAGTTTATTGAAGTTTAATCCATTAACGGCCAACGTCTTAGTATTTATAAATCAAATTATTTTTTAATAATAATTATATATATATATATATATATATATATATATATATATAACTATTTTAGAAAAAGGGAACGATTTTATATATATATATACAGGGTGGTCCTCGTAACGGTCGCCAAGATTTTTAAGGCACTTACAATAATCTGACATAAAAAAGTTTCAAACAAAAGTTGTGTGGCTTCAAGGGGGCCATAAGATGGTGACAATGATTTGACCTTGGAAAATCATTTGAAGGTCATGTGAAGGTCAACTTTAAAATCTTAAATAAAAACCCCCATTTTTTAAAGGGTATTCTTATAGCTGACATCCAGAGCTTTCCAAAACACTATAACAAAGTATTTTTTTATTAAGTACTTTTTGAGTTATTTTATATTTTAATCTGACATATTTTGATATAAAAAATAAAATATTTCGTAAAATATTCAGTTTTCAATAATTTTACCGTAATACTTCTATGTACAGAATAATAAGACAAATTAATTAGTGCCAAAAAAAACAAATAATTGTTTAAAAAAATACATTGTAAATAATTTTCTTAAAAACAATTTTTTTTTTATACTAATTGATTTGTCTCATTATTCTGTACATAAAAGTATTACGGTAAGATTATCGAAAACTAAATATTTTACAAGATATTTAATTTTTTATATCAAAATATGTCAGATTAAAATATAAAATAACTCAAAAAGTACTTAATGAAAAAACACTTTATTATAGTGTTTTGGAAAGCTCTCGAGATAAGCAATAAGAATATGTAATGAAAAATAGGGGGTTCCATTTAAGAAATTAAAGGTGTCCTTGATTTGACCTTAACGATGCCATCCAAGGTCAAACCAATGACACCATCTTATGTTCCCCTCAAAACTATACAATTTTTGTTAAAAACGTTTTTCTCTAAAATGCTTAGTTTTCGAAAGAAAAGGGGTTACGGGTGGTCTAGGACATCCTGTATATTGTATATATATATATATATATATATATATATATATATATATATATATATATATATATATATGTATGAAATTGTTCCCTTTCTCTTAACTTTTAAAAATGAAAAGCGATATCAAGAAATGTTATTTATTTAATGAACTTAATATTAATTTATTGAAACTCTTTTAGAAAGTAAAAGTAATTGGTATACTTAAAATTATCTAAATTATATAATTACGTCTTCTTCAATATATTAATTACATTAATACAATACTATTTTTTTATTAGAATATATATATATATATATATATATATATATATATATATATATATATATTAAAATAGCTAAAAGAAAATAGATAAAAGAAAAATCTTAAACGGAAATAACAACAATATAATAAACAGCTTTTTTATTCATTATATAATAAAAAATTGCAAAGTTTTATTGCTGACTAGAACTACCTGCTCGTATGATTCGAGATAAATCAGATTTGACATTATCGTCATCGACTAGGATATCTTCGCGCGACTTAACTTTTTTAGGCACTTCTCTCCATAAGCTTTTTCGCATCCGTTCGTATAGTAAAACTTTTGTATACGGATCGTGCGACAATAGCATCCTAGCGTGAGAGATCGGATAACTTTATCATGAACGTGACTGAGAGAGAGATATTCGCACAGGTGTTACGTTAGACGGCGCCGATGAAGGCGTTCTATGGTACATCATGCCCGACTTTTCGATACTGAAAAACGCCAAAATGTGGGCGGATGCCGCCTCTCAAGTCTTTTATTCGCTCGGAATCGGCTGCGGATCTTTGGTCACCCTCGCGAGCTACAGCAACTTCAACAACAATTGTCACAGGTGCGATTATATTAGAATGATATCTTTTACTTATATTTGCAATATATACAGGATGTCCCAGAATTAGACCGATAAACTTCAGGTTATAAAGGACACCAACCCAATACAGTACAGAACATTACAGCAATATTGCAGCAACATTGCAACATTGCCGCAATGTTGCTACGATGTTGCAATATTGTTGCAATGTTGCTGCAATGTTCTGTGCTGTATGGGAAAGTAAGCTAATCTTGCTAATAAAATAAGAGTTTACGAGTTCGCGAAGTTCTCTTGTTAGTCTTTGAGTCTGCCAAAAGGGCTCATTTGCGGACACGAGTTTATTGACAAAATTGGCTTATTTTAGTGTCCTTTATAATCATCTGAAGTTTGTCGATCTAATTTTGGGACACCCTATATACATATAGAATAAAAACAAATTCCCTAGAATAGAACAAAAAAATAATCCTTATCGAATCTATTTGTTCTATAAATATATACATACATACATACATTTCAATAGTTACATTGACTATAAGCATTGCAAGCGTTTATTAATCTTCGCGACACATGACGTTTGTTGGATATATTACCTAACCTAACTTAAAACTTGATGACATCGTTCCAGTGAGGAAAAGGTAAATCAGCTGTTTATCACGACCAATCGATATAATTTCAGAGCTAACTTGAATATAACAATAATAAATTAAAGATGATTGATTAAATAACCAAATATTACATAATAATTCGATTTTCAAAAGCGATATACATACACAAATATGACTAATAATAATTTTTAGATATAGATAGTCTTCTGCATATCACATTTTAAACGTGTAATATTCTCTAACAATGCAAGTTATTTTTTAATTGCGTGTAATATAAACATATGGTATATATTATACAGGGTGTCCTAAAACTATCGTACTTTCTCTTAATGGCAGATTCCTTAGAACATTTCAAGACAAAAATCCTAATGCAAAAATATCTCTCGAGGATATGATAGTTTTTAAACGGGAAGCGATTAGATTTTATGACAAGGCTGAGATTTTGCGCGCTCAAATATATATATATACACAAGGACACCCTATATATATACAGGATGTCCCATTTTAAAAGTTCCACCCTCATAATTTTTCAGGATCAACGTTTGAAGGAAAACGACTCGGATAAAAGTTGTAGGGAACAAAGGGGGCTATCTAATAGTGACCTTGGATTTGACATTAAAGGTCATTTTCAAGGTCATTTAAAGGTCAACTTCCATTTTTTAAGTGGAACCCCCTATTTTTCATTACATATTCTTGTAGCTTATTTCGAGAGCTTTCCAAAACACTATGATAAAGTATTTTTTTATTAAGTACTTTTTAAGTTATTTTATATTTTAATCTGACATATTTTGATATAAAAAATTAAATATCTTGTAAAATATTTAGTTTTCGATAATCTTACCATAATACTTTTATGTACAGAATAATGGGACAAATCAATTAGTGCAAACAAAAAAACAAATAATTGTTTAAAAAAATACATTGTAAATAATTTTTTTAAAAACAATTATTTTTTACACTAATAAGTTATTTTTTAATTGCGTGTAATGTAAACGTATAGTATATTATACAGGGTATCCTAAAACTACCGTATTTTCTCTTAATGGCAGATTCCTTAGAATATTTTAAGACAAAAGTCCTAATACAAAAATGTCGAGGTTATAATAGTTTTTAAATAGGAAGTACGGAAAGTATATTTTATATATATATATATATATATATATATATAGAAGGATGTAAGAGAAAATAAGGGATAAAACCTTAGGATTCTGTTAGAGATCAGAGAAACAGAAAAAGATTGGATACAATAATGGGTTAGGAGGACCTTTTATTTTTTTATTTTAGGGAGAGAGATGAAAGCGCTTTTCTCAAAACAACACGATGTTTGTATACGAGCTTTCCTTTGTTCCAATATAGTTCATTCCTGAGGCTTATCCAAACATTTTATTAACATCCCGTAACACGCGCTTGTCGTGTGCATGATAATTTGATTCTTGGCTTTCTTATTGTCAGGGATGCTATTTTTGTCACCTTTACGAATCTATTCACTTCCGTTTTCGCTGGCTTCGTAATATTCTCGGTACTCGGATTCTTGGCCCGGGTGATGCACATGCCGATCAGTAAGGTGGTTCAGGATGCGGAGGGATTGGCTTTCATCGCTTACCCGGAGGCAGTGGTACAGATGAGGTATCCGAATCTCTGGGCCATTCTATTCTTCTTCATGCTCTTCATACTCGGCCTCGGTAGCCAGGTAAGCATGCGAGCAATTTTACACATACATCGCGGCATTCGAGCCTGCGAATTCTGAGCACGCTGCGGCGGCGATAAACGGAAGCGAAAAATATTATCGCATGAACGTTTAAGGAAGCTATATAAGAAAATATTATTACCATTTTCACAAGGAAAACCGGGAAGAGATACCCCGCTTCCACTCCTCGTCACTTACGATGATGAGAAAAATAATTATTAGCGCGATGAAGCGAGCGGAGACTCGCGGGAGGGAAACGGCAGGTAGGGAGCGAGAGATGTAAATTTCAATTTTCCTTCGCGTAACGAGAAACTTTGCTGCGCTAACTGCGTTTGTGTTCCAAGTCGTGTATATTCGCAAGATGGTTCGGCACACATACCTACACTCTCGCCTTCTCTGGTTATGCGAAATAATTTAACTGTATATATAATAAACGAAGCAAAGTACGTGCGATATGTAGGGCAATCATACGATTCGAATTTCTTACGACACTCCGGAATTTGAATAATATTCATGTTGTCTCAATCAATATCCAAAGTAGATTTCAATTGCGGGCAAGACAGAAATATTTGAATTTTTATACAGGGTGTCCCATTTTAAAAGTTCTACCCTTATAACTTTTCAGGATCAACGTTTGAAGGAAAACGATTCGGGTAAAAGTTGTAGGGAACAAAGGGGGCTATCTAATAGTGACCTTGGATTTGACATTAAAGGTCATTCTCAAGGTCATTTGAAGGTCAACTTCCGTTTTTTAAACGGAACCCCCTATCTTTCATTACATATTCTTGTAGCTCATCTTGAGAGCTTTCCAAAACACTATAATAAAGTTATTTTTTTAAGTACTTTTTAAGTTATTTTATATTTTAATTTGACACATTTTAATATAAAAAATTAAATATCTTGTAAAATATTTAGTTTTCGATAATCTTACCGTAATACTTCTATGTACAGAATAATGAGACAAATCAATTAGTATAAAAAATAATTGTTTTTAAGAAAATTATTTACAATGTATTTTTATAGACAATCATTTCTTTTTTTTTGGCACTAATTGATTTGTCTCATTATTCTGTACATAAAAGTATTACGGTAAGATTATCGAAAACTGAATTTACGAAATATTTTATATCAAAATATGTCAGATTAAAATATAAAATAATTTAAAAAGTATTTAATAAAAAAATACTTTATTATAGTGTTTTGGAAAGCTCTCGAGATAAGCCACAAGAATATGTAATGACAAATAGGGGGTTTCGTTTAAAAAACGGAAGTTGACCTTCAAATGACCTTGAAAATAACCTTTAATGTCAAATCCAAGGTCGCTATTAGATAGCCCCCTTTGTTCCCTACAACTTTTATCCGAGTCGTCTTCCTTCAAACGTTGATCCTGAAAAGTTATGAGGGTGGAACTTTTAAAATGGGACACTTTGTATATTGTGTGTACCTTTCTTTTACAATTTTAAGTTAATACGCATAAAAAATGCTACATCTAAAAAATTATATATAAAATATGTTTTATCCCCTACATTATATAGCACTACGGTTTGCAATGAAACGCATAATAATTAATATGATTTTTATATTCTGCTATTTATATTACATTTATTACATATAAAAATGCATAATTTTATGGCCAAGGATTAAAGAATTTGTATCATAATAGATTAAAAGATTGCAGAATTATATCAATTTTCAAGCTTTTATGCGATATAGAATGTTAATCCGATATTTCTGATTTTTGTTATGTTTGTGTTTCCAATTTAATGATGTAACGATATCCTTTTGTATCAATACAATATTGTAGTTAACAATTGTGTAAATCGAAACCAAATTATTTTAACTTGATTGGCTATCGCATATTATATCATACATATTATTATAACATCTATAAGATATCGTAATATTTTATTCTACAATGAACAATTTGATGAAGCTATAAAAACTATTCTCTTCTCATGTGTGTGTCGTGTGTTAATTTCTTTAGACACGCAATAAATCGATTTTTCTAAGCATATATTTTGTATGAATATGCAAATAGACTTTGACATTTATAATATGCAGGCGTTAAAAAGTTACGCAATACAGACTCTCAAGGAAATATTGATCATCATAATAGCTTCTCCGTTACTTATCGACGAGGTTATTTTACGAAGATTTCGCGAACCATCCTGGTGCTAAGAAAGCACTATTCAAACGCCTCGAGAAACGACTGGCGTATTTGTCAAACGATACCGCGGGCGAGACGGATGCGTCTCTCGCTTTTCCAGCGACTAGCCTGGGCGGCGATCGTTTCGTGTTGCTTTTGCATCGCAGAACTCTCGTCGTTCTATTCAGAAGCTCGTATATTATGGAAGAAATTATAGTTCACTGTCTCGAAGTGAAATCCACATCTTCTCTTTTCTTTTCTTCTTATCAGTTGAAATTTTTTCCGTTTCGTAACGGATCATCTGTGATTCCGTAAAACTAACGTGTAAAAAAACACAAACACGCGTTTCTATCTTTTGTATTTACATTATACAATCGAAAGTGCATTTCTTTTTAGTACTCTGCGTTGATACCACTGCTT
>NW_027223331.1:4915457-5036909 GCF_030449975.1 Polyergus mexicanus | reverse complement strand
AAGCAGTGGTATCAACGCAGAGTACTTGGACAGGCGTCCAGATTTGCGAAAATATGAAAGCCTTGTGATATTGGGAATATGCGTTGCCTGCTGGCTTCTAGCGATTCCGATGGTGTTCGACGGCGGTATCTACTTGTTCAAACTGATGGACAAGCATACCGCCTCGTGGGCAATCCTATTGATCGGTTTCGCCAAGCAGTGGTATCAACGCAGAGTACTCGGATGCAACAAATTCCTGAGTAACCTCGCTGAAATGAAAATGAGATTTAATCGCTTTATCCACGGCTATTGGTGGCTATGCTGGGTAGTCCTCGCACCTCTTACTTGCCTAGTAAGTGCCTATTTTCTTACTACATTACACTTTGGTCCAGGTTTAATCCTTTCATTACTCGCAATATGCATGTAGCTACAATCAAAGTTAAATATACAAAGTGTTCCATTGCAATCGGATAATGGGATCTTGTTGTCATAGTGTCATAATTTTGAAGATTTTTATTGTTACCCGAGATATGATGGTGCTAAATTAGCTATATCTTGAAATTAGTCTGTGAAACATTAATCAATCGCATCTCGAATCTACAACAATTATTATATAATCATAGAAGTATACTTGAGATTTCAGAAAATACTTAACTCATGATTTTTGTAAAATTCAATAAAAATGTGCCAAGTAATTGTAATTGATCATAGTTGAAAGAATCTTTACTAAAATTTGTGAATTTATGATTTATAATTTAAATAATATTGATTGAATATATGATTATTAATGATTTAATTTATATTATTTATTCTATATATTATATGTATAAAAATATTATATATATATATATATATATATATAAATATTATATTATAAATATATTAAAATATATTTATAAAAATATATTATAAATATATTTATAATATATATATATATATATATATATATATATATATTCTATAAATCATATATTCACAATTATTTAAATTATAAATCATATATATATATATTAACTGTCAATTTATGTCGTTTTAATTTGCCATTGTTATTGAAATATAAGTTTCTGCTTTACATGTTCGCGACTAAACTGTGCGACAATCAAAACTTTAATGACAGCTCCAATGTATATAATTGCTAAACGGTACAATCGACGGTAGTAACAAGGGGAAGATGCGGCATCACGATGCCTAATCCCATCGAAGTAATCCGCCCACGTTTATTAACTGTAAACTTTGCAAGAAAGTTCGGCGACACAGCGAGGGAATATACTATAAACTATAAATTAGTTTCGACCATCGCATAGAGACGATTAATCGAATATATATGGAAAGTAATGAAATTTAAGCTTAGGTCATTGATTGCTGAAAAAACTCTGTAAAATAATATAGAGAGCTTTAGAAGAATGAAAGAAAGAAAAAGAGAAATATTCTTAAAATTGTTCACACAAATTTTGTATAGAATGTTTTATAAATTGAAAATAGTTTAAGAATTTATTGGAAAGATTATTCTCTGAATAAAAACTGTCACACAAAGCTTTATTTCTGATAAAATCGTGTCTTATGTATCTTATTTATTTGAAACTACAATCTCAGATTTAAATCGAAAACTATAAAAATTGTTTTTTTATCGATCAACAATTTGAACTCGTATTAATGCGGAATGAAAAAGAGATAGAGAATTTATCAGAGATAAGATATAAATAATCAGATATTTAGGGGAAAGTAGGGTAAAACCGGGCACCTTTTTGGATTTGTTTTTGTACAAAAAATCCGAAAGTAAAGAAGATTTTGCCGACCCTTAGTAATATTTAGTACACCTTAAACATTTTATGTAAAATTTTATTTAGTGTTTCCCTTTAATAAAAAAGAATTTTAAAAAACTAATATTTTTGAACAGCCCATACAGCACTTCAAGATTGCAATAACATTGCAGCAATATTTTTCTGCAAGATTGCAATATTGCAGAAACATTGCGAAATGTTGCTGCAACGTTGTTATGATATTGCAGCAACAGTAAAATGTCCGCCTACAGAAATATTGCAATATTGGAGCAACATAACAATATAATATATATGCAATAATGCTTTATGTATATTTATCGACATAATATCCTTAACATATGAAAAAAATAATAAGAAATTAGGCCTATAAGACTCAGGATCTGGCGTGTATATAGATTTTCTGTATTATAATAATAATGAGATTATAAAATGTAAATTTTTCAGTACACATTCGACTTCCTTCAGTGACAGAGAATATCTAAGAGAAAGAGGAAAAAACTCAATTTGCAATTGCGTAAATTCACAATTTCTTTGTATCCGAAATATTCAGATATCGGATGCAAAAAGATTGTGGTGAATTTACGAGTTTTTTTCACATCTCTCTTGTCTTTATATAATCTCAAAATTTATTTATTAAAATCTGAAGTATCTTGCATATTATAAAATTATTATCAAATTTTTGATTTTATATAAGAATGGAAACTATTAAAAGAATTCTTATTGTTAGTCCAATGTCTGAGCCCCTGTATTAGGGTCATTATCATATGACTTAAATTAACAAAAATAATTATTATATCTTTTTAATCTTACTAGCCGCTCTATGTAAACTTTATATAATCATCATAACTAAAAATTAAATGCGGAATAGATGCGCCGCATAGTGGTAAACGAATGAACTAGCGATTATTGAATACTTTTTTTGTAATATTTTCGGAATGTTGCTGTAACATTGTTAAAGTTATGTTGTAAAAATGTAAAATAATGTCTTTGCAATATTTCTGCAACATTAAACTGCAATATGCAATATTACAATGTTGCAGCAATGTTGTTGCAAGCTTCAGTGCTATATGGGTTTGGGGGCTAAAAACTTTCAACTTTTATTAGAAAAGAAATATCGTATACTCGGTTTGTTTTAAAATAATGATGGCGTCAATCTACAACACAGCCTAACCTAAACACCTAACCTAACCTAACCTAACACAAGTTAGCCATAAATAGCAGTTCTTATTACGAAAAAACAGGGGTACCCGGTTTGACTCGCGTATCCGGTTTTACCCAACTTTCCCATATATAAATTTAAAAAAAAAAAAAAGGATACAATTATATCGATTCTTTTTATCTGATTCTATCTGAACTTTCTAAATAGATTATTAAAACTTTAGTCTCGCAAAACTTGCCATTCGGGTTTAGCTTTGCTGTTCGCGTCCCTAGGAGGCAAAGCGTCGTATTTCCCATGACCAGACTGCTTAATTAATCTAGCTACATGTCGCGAGGCACGCCCTTGCCACCGCATGCCCTGCTCGCGTGCCGAGCGAATTTTTATTTATAACGGCTGAATTTTGCCGACGCCATCGCGGGGATTGAAAATATTTCCCTCGACGGGCGCCGAACTGCTGACCTGCGAAAGTTAGTTTTGATTAAAAATTCGAAATCTCTCTCACTTAATTGATAATTGTGTCACACACACGCGTTATTTTTCGAACACGTGAGAAACGAGATCGACTAACCAACCGCACTTCGTTTTTTATCCACAGGGGGTCTTTGGATATCAACTATATCAAACCGACTTCCCGGGAAATTATGGCTTGTATAAATTTCCCGGCTGGACGAGCATAATTGGAATTGGGATCGGATTGGCAACGTTAGTGCCATTGCCAGTCTTCTTCTTTGTGCAAGTGTGGAAAGCCGAGGTAAGACAGTTATTTACGCATAAAAGATTTAAAATTTCCCTTAGCTTACAAATGCGTGATTTATCTCCGAGGATTTTAGATACAATGGTCTTCACAATTAAAGTAGATTGGTTTCAAAAACAGACGACCCTGTTCGACCTGCTTTTTGTATTCCATTTTATCGATGCTTTACGAGCTGCATGCTATATTCGTCCTTCGCTATCCTTTAACTAAAATAACACATTTTCCCAATGTCTATTCTCTCGAAAATTATTGAAATCGAAAGGACCATGAGACTAATTAACTTCTTATCTATCGATGTAGATATTCAAGTTGACTCTTTCTTTACATATATTTTCTTTGCGCATATATATATATATATGTGGTATTTATTTACTGCATAACTTTCTTTTCTGATAACAAGAAAATAAGATCAAAAATGAGTTTATTATTTATACATTATTGTAAAATTTCTGTATATATAACAAATGACGTATCAATTATCGTACCTTGGTTCTGAGTATTTCGATTATTTTTTAAAATATAATTTATATCGTAGAAATCCATTTGTCTTTCTTTGTTGAAATCTGTCATGCTTACTTGTTGTACGGAAATTTATCATCTACTTTTGTTGCTTTTATTTTTGGAATTTCTCGCCTGATGAATATTTCTTGCTCACCTGCTACAACATATCACTATTTTTCAGCTGAACTCTATATAAACATTTTCTTATTAGCGAAATATTTTATCTTACTGGTTATTAATGAATATATATGTATGCTTTTAATGATAATATAATTTTTTAAATAACTATATATTAATGCTTAGTTTATTTTTATTTAAATAGCATTTTTCTTAATTTACTTTAATATTGGCATGTGCATGCATTATCCCACTAATTATCTCTGCCTATATTACTTCTGCATACCTAAAAGATTATCAGTTCTAATAATAAGTTAATTCTAATTCTATCACTATTAACATAGTGTATCAAAGTATTTTTGATCAAAGACTCATTTAAAAGTATGCAGCTATTTATTCACATTTCTAGATCGTTGCATATTGAACGAATTTTTTAATTTAAGCTTAGTAAATGATTCTGATTCATATAAAATTCCAGTATCGTTAAGGAGATATGTGTCATATGTCAAAACATTGACAAAAGCAAAAGAAAATTTTGTAGACTGTTCTATTATTTTTTCAGAGTATCTGTGCAAGATCTCAACCTTATCTTAACGATTTAGAAATTATTTAAATTTAAAATTAGTATAGATTCTTATGGAAAATCGCGTATCGTAGCATTTATCGACAAATTTGACAAGAAAAAAATATTGCCAATAAAATAAAAATTTTTACATATATTAAGAAAACTCTAATAAATATTTGTGCGATATTTAATTTAGATCCACTTAAGGTAAACGTCCCAATAGCTGGACATGTAACGATACTAGGACGATTTTTTGCTCAATTCTTATAAGTACTCGGTTTTTAATGATTAAATTATCTAACCAATTGAAAGGTAAAATATAAAAGCTTATTATTGACGCATAAAAGACATGAAAAGTGTTAAAATTATTTTAATAGTAATACAAATTTTTAGGCATGCAAATGAACCAATATCCGGACATATCGAAAATGCTTGTCCCAATTACTAAACTTTTTTGTCCCAATATCCGGACATGTTTATCATGTAAATAAAATGAAATTATTTCTAACGATTTTGTATATACAGTAACTATAATTTATTTATGAACTTTATTATAAATTATATATTCAGAAATATAACTTTTTTATAATTATAAAAATATAATCTTTTTATAATGATTTTATAACAGATGGTATTGAGATTTATTTTCCATCTCTGACTTTCTTTAAATTATTTTTTCACTTTTTTTCTTCATCGTACTTTTAGATATTCCTTTTGGTCATAATAAAGCTCTTTTAGATGATGAAGAAATCAATTCTCTCAAATAAATGTTTTCTAGATTATGATCTGTATATCAGATGGAATGAATAACAAGAAAATCAAGAGAAAATTTAATAAAGCATCTGTTATTTATTTGATATTATCATATAAAGTAATTTATCTTTGTTCAATTCGGAGTTATTCTGTAGATTCTGTAAATTATTGTTTATTTTAAATAATAATTGTTTATTTTATTTACTTTAATTATATTTATTTGATTTTGTGTAACATGATTTTGAATATCTAAAAATAAAAAATATAATTATAAAAAGATATATATATATATACATATAACCATACACAAAAATATACAAAAATATTTAAAAACAAATTTTACCAAAAAAATATTGTTTATATCAATTAAAAACATTTTTATAATTAATCTACATCTTCCTCGACTTGAATAATTTTCATCAAATTTTGTTTATAACATAAAAATATTGAATAAAATAAAAATCATTTTAATAAATAAGACGAATTTTTTTAAGAAAATTTTAAGAGCGTTCTCAAAATATGTCCTTCGTCTAATTACGTAACAAATTTACCTTTTTATCGGATATTAATTTTTATAATATTTTAAAATGTCTTACGATATAAATATCCTTAAATTAAAAATTTTGCAATAAAATTTTGATGTTATAATAAATAATTCATTTGGGGTTAATCATATTTCATAAAATCAAATTATTTTGTGATACTCTAACACTTTTTATAATTCGGATTTATTTATTTGATTTGTCACAGTATAAATGTAAAAAATATGTTTCTTTTCCCAAATTTTGACAGCTTTTTGCTACTATTGTACATTCTTATGTAAAAATAAAATATGAAAGTGTACATTATATATTCTTCAAAATGTAAAAAAAAATTTAGAAAAAATGTCGAAGAGTACGAAGAATATACCTTTTTGAGAAAAATTTATGAAATAGGTAATAAATATAAAAATCCGTTAGCACACTTTTCGGAGAAAAGTTGAAACTGACAATGAGATTTCTTAAAGCCAGAGATTTCTTTGTTGCTTAATGACCTGCTGGCTGGTATTCCTTTAGAATGAGAGATTATTGTATTAGGGAGAAACGCGCAGCGATCTGGTCATTAATTTTCACTAATGGAGAAAGTGGAAACAATTACGAAATCACTTAATATTGTAGTTTTGACCAAGTCGGTCTCATTCTTTATACGATCAATTAATCGAACGTGAGTGAAAACCTTTGCCATTACACGTACGATGCGTTCACGGGCTGCGTATATCTTAAAAAAAAAAAAAAAAAAAAAAACTGCGATATATGTTGGCGCCGTTATAGCGTTATTACATCACGTTATTTTCACTGTCTCTCGATTAGAACGAAAATCTCCCGATAGACACATACGTCACGCTGTCAGCGCGGCACCGGCGGCGGTTACGGGCCGATTTAGAAGTTGCCCTGGCCCGTGCCGTAAAATCTCGAGAACTCGGGAAACGTCTTAATACAAGTTTTTCTACGGCACGTAGATAATCGTACTTTGAAACGAAAAGTTTCCCCTTGGAGCTCCTTCCATCGCCTCTGATACAGGGCCGCCGCAAGCGGTATGCGCAAATCGTACGCCGTATAAAGGAATCACTGTACACAAAGGGAGCCGCCGACATTGCCGACAGTTTTGATAAAATTGGAACTGTATAAAAATTGTGACATATATTTAAAAAAAAAAAAAAAAAAAACACTAAATTGAATTTTTTTATTAAATTGGAGAGATCTTTAAAATTTTTTATATATACAAATAAATTATATATATATGCATTACTCAAAATATTCTACAAACAAATATTGAACATCATAAGTCATAGCTTTTTCTCGCATTCCTGATCTCGTACTGTCAGATATCAATTAGTTGCTCCCATACAGCACTGAAGCTTGCAACAACATTGCTGCAACATTGTAATATTGCATATTGTAGTTTAATGTTGCAGAAATATTGCAAAGACATTATTTTACAATATAACTTTAGCAATGTTACAGCAACATTCCGAAAATATTACAAAAAAAGTATTCAATAATCGCTAGTTCATTCGTTTACCACTATGCAGCGCATGTTGTTCTATCTATTCCGCATTTAATTTTTAGTCACGATGATTATATAAAGTTTACAAAGAGCGGCAAGTAAGATTAAAAAGATATAATAACTATTTTTGTTAGTTTAAGTCGTATGATGTGACCCCAATACAGGGACTCAGACATTGGACTAAAAATTCTTTTAATAGTTTCCATTCTTATATAAAATCAAAAATTTGATAATATGCAAGATACTTCAGATTTTAATAAATAAATTTTGAGATTATATAAAGACAAGAGAGATGTGAAAAAACTCGTATGCGTAAATTCACCACAATCTTTTTGCATTCGGATATCTGAATATGTCGGATACAAAGAAATTGTGAATTTACATAATTGCAAATTGAGTTTTTTTCTTATTTCTCTTAGGTATTCTAGGTAGTCACTGAAGGAAGTCGAATGTGTACTGAAAAATTTACATTTTATAATTTCGTTATTATTTTATAATACAGAAAAACTATATACACGCTAGATCCTGACTCTTATAGGCCTAATTTCTTATTATTTTTTTCATATGTTAAGGATATTATGTCGATAAATATACATAAAGCATTATTGCATATATATTATATTGCTATGTTGCTGCAATATTATATTGCAATATTTCTGTAGGCGGACATTTTACTGTTGCTGCAATATCATAACAACGTTGCAGCAACATTTCGCAATGTTTCTGCAATATTGCAATCTTGCAGAAAAATATTGCTGCAATGTTATTGCAATCTTGAGGTGCTGTATGGGCTGTTTAAAAATATTAGTTTTTTAAAATTCTTTTTTATTAAAGGGAAACACTAAATAAAATTTTACATAAAATGTTACCAGCGGCCCTGTCTGAATCGCATCTATTTCTAGAGAGAGAGAGAGAGAGAGAGAGAGAGAGAAGCAAATAGCTCTATTCCTTGACCGTTTCCGCTTTCTGTTAGCCGATAAATTTAACATTACTCTTATCTCTCTCTCTCCCCGTTGTCTTTTGGCCATTCCGCACATACTTCAAAAGTACTTGTGCGGTTTCGCGCGGGAAGATATGATTTTGCACGTATCTCGCCCATTATCAGTTCTGCAACAATTTAATTTACTCTCTTCTAACTGTTTTCAGAATTTCTGGGCCCTATTTCGACCCTCATCGTTATGGAAAGCGGCCGAGAAGAATAATACATCAGATAATGACAGCGTCGGCACTGCGGTGATCAATCCGGCATATGTTTCCTCAGGTAAGACTTAAATTCTTCCGTGTACACGGGATAGAGAAAGAGGCTCGAATAAATTCTGAAATATAGATCATTTCCTAATATAAGCGGGAATAATATCAAATGCGAATTTAACGCGCGAAGAAAATCAACGAAATTGATTTAAATATTTTACGTTGCTACATAAATTATGCTCGTTTATTTTTTCAACGCTAATTTAAATTGACCACCTTGGGCTAAAATCCTCTCTGTTCCTTTATTTTAATCATAAAACATCTATATCGAAAGATCATTAATATATTGAAATTATTCAAAAGTTATATATTAATCTGAAAACAATTTGCTTGTATTGTATTTTTTAAAAATTTCTTTAAAATTGTGCATGTTAAAAGAGCATGCTGTGTATCTAGTTTTTGCCTTCACGGCTCTTTTCTTTAGTACAATTTAGAATAGATAGACATACAAACGAAATTTAGTATTCATTACGATTCGCGTAATGACAGCTAAAGAGAATATTTGCATTAATAAGTAAGATGAGGGAATGAAGATGTCGAGAGAGAAAATAACTTATTCCGTTCTAGGAATATATTTATCTAAGAACAAAAATGTTAATCTAGAATAAAAATAGCGTAATTAATAAATAAATCTTTAGGTCTTTACAATGTATAATAATTTCATTTTACATAAATCTAAAACCACTCTTTGATAATTCTAAAATATATCAATTTATCATACTGTTTAATGTCTTAGTATTATACATAGCATTATTTTCACATTATGTCACTTTTAATTAAGTATATTTATATTAAAAGACATATAATACGTATTTAATTTCTCTGGAAGATCTATATTCCTTAAGTGGTATATGTTCGCTCTTACTCTTTAATTAAATATTATTAGATATACTTAGTGTTAATTGCGCAAAACGGTTATGGTATTTTTTTCAGTAAGACTTTTCTCTGTCATATTAAATAAAAAAAATTATTTTTGCCTCATTCATGTATTTCGCTGGTGATTATAAAATTAATAAAAATTTTACAATACATTGTATACCTGTATTGTAACAATATTTAAAGTTATAAATATACCAATGTACAGTACTTGAAGAACAATCATAAGAAGAACTCGGATATAAAAGAAGATCTCACGGTAAATACGATTACTTGCCATCTCCAGCCACAGTTACCTGAATCGATGAATTAACGTGAAAAAAGTATTGGCGCTGTTCCGTATCGCCTTTCCTGCTCATTAGCATAGCTGCTATTCAGAATTCCATGTCCCTATGTGTTGTAACATCGCACCGGGCGGCCGCTTATAAACCGACTTGTGGGAGCGGATACGATGAATACGCCTAATGAGAATTACAAGCGGTTGGCATCGCGCTGTGTTGTGCATCATTGATGTGTGAAGGATTCTGCCAAATAATGTGACAAAGATACGCATGTGCGTTACATATATATGTAATCATATAATATGTTATATATTTTGTATTACAATATATCATAATAAATTTTAAAAATTCTCGTAATTACGATTGATTTTTGAATGATTTTATTTATCTTAATATATTACATATAATATACAGGGTTGGTAAGTAACGCGTTACTTGTAACGCCGTTACCGTTACAGTTACTTTTTTTCGGAAACTGTAACGGTAATGGCGTTACAAATTTTATTTGTAACGGAAAAAGTAACTTCGTTACATTTTTCGGTAACGAGTAACGAATTTAACAGTTACTTTTATCGTTACTTTTTTCAAATTTTTTGATTTATTTAAGATATTATTCTTGCTATTGTGCGTGATAAAATTTTTATCTTAACCGTAAAGCCGTAAGCAAATTGACCAATTAGCATTCTTATTATGTTGTAAAAATGCTTGAATGTGGTTGATCAACTTATGGCTCTTGCAGACCAGTGCGATGACGCGACGCGCGATATCCAATGAGAGCTTTATCTTTTCGGAAAAGCAGAGCTCTCATTTACTACCAGTTCTAAGTACCTTGCAACGAAAATTAGAAAATCTCAATAAATCTGACCTTATAGATTGCCATTCATTAGTTGAAGCTATTCAGCAAGGTTTAAATAAAAGGTAACTTATTAATTTGATTAATACATATGTTATTTAATTTTAAACAAAAGGATTTAATTGAAAAATATTATTTTATTTTAAACTATTGATTCAAAAGTATTAATTTCAATAAAACAAACAATGTCGCTTAATTTACTATATTTGATTTTAGATTTCTTACAATATTTGAAACAAAAGAATTAATAATAGCAGCATGTTTACATCCAAAATTTAAGTTAAACTGGTTAACCGGAGAAAAAAGAAAATGTGCTGAAAATTACTTGGAGGATTTATTGGGAATCCAACCAACTGAAAATTCTTCAAAAGCTGGAAAATGTGACAATCACGATGATTTTTTCATTTTTGAGCAAAAAACGGTGCAAAATGAATCTGAACAAGAAGAATTGCAACGGTTTTTAAAATCAAATAATTGTAATATAGAAATGTTAAACGATTATCCAAAACTTAAAAAACTTTTTATTAAATATAATACAGCTCTACCAAGCAGTGCATCTGTAGAAAGAATGTTTAGCATCGGTGTCTCTGTATTAACACCACAAAGAGGGCATTTAAATGATGATACTATGGAGCAACAAATTTTATTAAAAATTAATAAAGAATTTCGATAAAATTTAATCATTTATTTTGTAATAAACCTTGAATGAAATCTTGCTTACAATTTTTTAAAAGTTTTTCTTATGCCAAATAATTTATTAGTTTGTATTGTAAAAAAGTAACGGAAATTGTAACGACTCGTTACTTTTTAGTAACTATAACGGTAACGAGTTACTTTTTAAAATTAGTAACGAGTAACGGTAACGAGTTACTTTTTAGAAAAAATAACGGTAACGGTAACGAGTTACTTTTATAAAGTAACTTTCCCAACCCTGATAATATAGATGAATCGATATATGTGAGAATAATCATATAGTTTCTTTTTAAAAAGTGAGAATAATTTTTAAATCTCAGAAACGCTCTTATCTAAAAGAAAATTATGTTGACTACAGATTGCCTTTCTCGAAACTCTGTAACTTTTTTCTGATATTGTTTAATTTTCCAAACTATTCGCGAGGATATTTTAAATGGGACACATTGTACACACATAGACACATATATAACATAATGCATACATAGTGAACCAAACTTTATGTGAAGTACTCGGCCAATAAAACGCATAAAGGAATAATACGAAATTAGAACAATAAAATCTAATAAAATAAAAAAATGCTTTATTTTACGATAATGACATCAAAAATTAAAATCTTAAAAATATACTCTTCAAATTCATAATTAATCTTGAATCATATAGTATAGCAAGCGTCTATAGAGAAATATAGAATAAAGATTCTTTAATTTTGATGAAATTTAAAACAGCTCAATTTTTCCAACTTTCAAAATATGTTTTTTCTTTAATTTTATATGTTTACATAAATATCATGAAAAGTTTGAAAAAATGAGAGACGCCGCTATAAATCGTTGCTCCTAGAATCACAATTTTTCCAAAATATATTAAAATTTGAATAAACACGATCTCTTGAAATCAGAACACTATGCTAACGTATGAAAATTTATCTTTGTAAAAAAAAAAAAAAAAAAAAAAAAAAATTGCAAGATATGCAAATAGAATATTATTCCGAAAATACATTATTCGGAATTATAATCGCAAATTGAAAATGCCTCTCATATTTAAATCGTCGAGACATTAATCTTGAAATCGTGCTTTTTTCAAATTTTCCATGTCTAATTTATGGATTTTAGGATAAAGAAAGATAATTCTTATCGAAATTTCTGTACAATAAATTTTCGTTGCCTATTATTTCGCACTTCAGTTTCACATTTTGGTATTATAATCGTCCAAATATCCACCATTATTATTCTTTATATAATAATATTAGAGCAAAAGTTTTTCTTCCAAGTACTTGGCTGAATAAATTACAGAGCGCACGGCAATTAGTCTTCAAACTTCATTACTTATCGCGCACACTTGTTCGTTTGTCGATCTGAGAATCGATGGAATCAAATTTTGCCTCGAGTACGATTTAGTTTTTCAAATCAGTAAAAAACCAGAATAAAAGCCATTGTAGCAGCGATGACAATTTTTTATCGCTATTTTTTTTTTTTTTTTTTCCCGAGAATACCATCCGCTGCCAATCGAAGGGATCAGATAATTATCGGTTGGAAATAGGTAATGGCAGGCACAGGGATAGATTGGGGGGAACAATTACGTTGCTGTACAGAAAGACGTTAAATGTTCTCGTCGATAACAAATGAGCTTCATTATACGGAAAATGCACTAATAGTACGTGTTCGGGGTGTTTTATTCGACTGCATTTACTGTTTGGAAATTGATGTTAACTGCTTTCAAAGCTTATTTCTCTTTTCAAGTTGAGTTATATAAGTCCGAAATACAGCCAATATTATACACAATTGTATGTGTTTGAAACGCTGTTTTTCAAACGCGGCGACATGAAAAGAAAAGTTTTAATTTATTACACACATCACTATATATGTATATAAAATAATTTATTATATTTAGTAATTATATTATATATGTTATATATATTTAATTTTTTAATTATATGTTATACATATTTATTTATTATATATGTACAATATATTATATAGAATTTTAAACTATAAAATAATTTTTCAGCTAATATAATCTTTATAATTAGATAATATTTATAAAATACCAATCATTATACTCGCCCACGAAATAAAGTCTATATATAATTAAATATAAAATATATTCATATATATTTTCTTTTTCTTGTATGATTTCTGTCTATATGTAAAAGAAAAATAAGAATAATTGAAAAAATAATTTGGTACCTTTTTTTTTTTAAAAAAAAGTAAAATTTGAAGAAATGAGAAAAAATTTTACCTTTATCTAATTATATATATAATTAGATATAAATAAAGTGAGAAAAAATTTTACCTTTATATGTATATATATTATATATACAGGGTGAGTCATTTTAATCAATACACGTAAATATCTTGTAAAGTAAGCAAGATGGAAGAAAATGTTTTATACAAAAATTGTAAAGTTCAGAGGGAGACACTTGATGGTCACCTTGACCTTGGAGTTAAATTTAGGGGTCATTTGAAGGTCAACTTGATTTTTTTAAATGGAACTACCAATTTCTCATATCATATTCTTGTAGCTGGCGTCAAGATCTTTTCAAAACACTATAATGAAATATTTTTTCATAAAATACTTTTTAAGTTATTTTATATCTTAATCTGACATATTTTAATATAAAAAATAAAATATCTTGTAAAATATTTAGTTTTCGATAATCTTACCGTATTACTTTTACGTGCGTGCGTGCGTGCATGCGTGTGTGTATGTGTGTGTATATATATATATATATATATATATATATATATATATATATATATATATATATATGTATTTAATTATGGATACTTTTCCTCATTTTTTCAAATTCCACTTTTCCTAAAAAAAAAAAAATGGATGCAGAAATTATTCTTTTAATTATTTCTCTTATTATCTTTCCTGTACATATCGATAGAGATTATGCAAGAGAAATAAAACGTATGGACCTTTTTTCCCGGATAGGTATACAGGTTTAGTTAAGATAGAATATATATACATATATATATATATATATATAGTATTTAAGGGGGGCACGAACTAATGATGATTTATTTTTTATAAGATTCTATATATGAATATATTCAATCATTAATTTTAAATCATTTTGTGCACATCACGGGAGTTTAAAAATTATTCTTTTTGTGATCTTTGCGCAAACATGTGGCTGAACACGCTGAAAACATGCTCATCTCTCTCACAACAAATGCAGGTATAATGGAATTATCTGGATCCGTAGAGCGAATTTAAATTTTCAAGCGCGGCGCTATGCTCGCATCTGGGTGTTTGGATCTGTTTTATAATCCGTGATATTAAAGTCACCGTGGCGCATTTGCATTCTCTTACCCGCGTGCTTCCGCTTCCGGCAATTTTTGGCCGGAACAAAGAACAAAGGCATAATGAGCGGAGAGAAATCGATGAAAGTTGCTTTCCGTCCGAACGTTGCCAATTGTTGTCATGTGAAGATACACGATTTTTGTCCTTTTTTGTTCTTCAGGAATACGAGTACCACGAGAGTACTCAATATAGGATCGATAAGAGGCGATGCGCAGATGCCACGACGAACCGATAGTAACTCCGCTCGTCGCCTCTGCTTATTATATTGCTCGTGATTCCTTTAATACCACGATAGGCGCCGCAAACTTGGCTCCAATATATCGTGAAGTATCCTTGTTTCTAGCGCCGGTAACGGCCATACTTTGGTGATGCAATTAAACGGATAGCCTACTTTAAATCGCTTAAGTCTATATATATATATATATATATATATATAAAATTTACACACGTATTATCTTAAATTAATTATCTAATAAATATATGTATATATAACTAATAATAATATATATATATATATATATATATATTATTATTATTATTATTATTATTATTAGTTATATATACATATATTTATTAGATAATTAATTTAAGTTGATACGTGTGTAAATTTTGGAAAGAAAAATATTTATTAATTTAAAAAAGAAATATGTAAAAATCTAATTAAAGTAAGTTTATGGTGTGCACAATAATTACTCTTCAATTTGTCTAATTTTAAGGTAAAAATGCATAATATATGTGTTATTGAGAACACTGAATTTTGATTTAACAATACTTGAACCTCTGTTTTGGAAGAGAAATTTATTAATTTAAGAATGACAATACATTAAGGATATTTGGCTGTACAATAAAACTGTAACAAAAAACTCATACAGCACCGCAAGATTGAAATAACATTGCAGCAACATTTTTCTGCAAGATTGCAATATTGCAGAAACATTGCGAAATGTTGCTGCAACGTTGTTATGATATTGCAGCAACAGTAAAATGTCCGCCTACAGAAATATTGCAATATAATATCGTAGCAACATAGCAATATAATATATATGCAATAATGCTTTATGTATATTTATCGATATAATATCCTTAACATATGAAAAAAATAATAAGAAATTAGCCCTATAAGAGTCAGGATCTAGCGTGTATATAGATTTTCTGTATTATAATAATAACGAAATTATAAAATGTAAATTTTTCAGTACACATTCGACTTCCTTCAGTGACAGAGAATATCTAAGAGAAATAAGAAAAAACTCAATTTGCAATTGCGTAAATTCACAATTTTTTTGTATCCGAAATATTCAGATATCCGGATGCAAAAAGATTGTGGTGAATTTACGCATACAACGAGTTTTTTCACATCTCTCTTGTCTTTATATAATCTCAAAATTTATTTATTAAAATCTGAAGTATCTTTTGCATATTAGAAAATTATTATCAAATTTTTGATTTTATATAAGAATGGAAACTATTAAAAGAATTCTTAGTCCAATGTCTGAGCCCCTGTATTAGGGTCATATCATACGACTTAAATTAACAAAAATAGTTATTATATCTTTTTAATCTTACTAGCCGCTCTTTGTACACTTTGTATAATCATCATGATTAAAAATTAAATGCGGAATAGATAGCGCAACATGCGCCGCATAGTGGTAAATGAATGAACTAGCGATTATTGAATACTTTTTTTGTAATATTTTCGGAATGTTGCTGTAACATTGTTAAAGTTATATTGTAAAATAATGTCTTTGCAATATTTCTGCAGAATTTAACTGCAATATGCAATATTACAATGTTGCAGCAATGTTGTTGCAAGCTTCAGTGCTGTATGGAAAAACGGTCAAAATTACAAAAAGAATAGGGGAAAGTAGGATAAAACCAGGTACCTTTTTATATTTGTTTTCCTACAAAAAATCTGAGAAACTATGAGAGAATAAGGCTAGTTGCTGAAAACAAAAATTTTGGTTACCAGGAATAACAAGATTTTGTGGAGAAGTCAAAGTACTCGGTCTTGTCCTATCGGTAGGATGAAACCGGGTATCTATTTAAAAATATGCGAAGCACCGTGTAATTACAAAATCTAGATTTATTTTAATCAAAATACAACATAAAGATGTATTCTTTTTTATTTAACTTTTTAACTTTGGAGGTTTCGAAAAGCTTTCTTTTTTTAATGGTTTCTTTTTCCAAATGTTAGTTTTAGTTTCCAACTGCTTTTTGTAGAGAGACAAAGTCAGGATAATAATAGTGCTTCCTCTTTTCATTACATGAGATATGTAAGTACCCGGTTTTGCCCCAACAAGAAAAGTAACAAATACGGCGTTTTTATAATCCGGCGTACAAAGTACCGATCAAAACTAATATGATATACTCTTTTTTTGGGCTAAAAACTTTGAACTTCTATTAAAGAAATATCGTGTCCACAGGGGCACGGTTTGTTTCAAAATAATGATGGCGCCAATCTACAACTAACAAATAACACAAGTTAGCCATAGATAGCAGCATTTATAAAAAAAAAAAGCAAGGATACTCGGTTTGACCCACCTACCCGGTTTTATCCAACTTTCCCCTATATTTCTTACGTTTATATTGTTTGGAAACTCAAAGAAATGAATCCGAATTATAAAAAGAATTAAAGTATCACAAAATATTATAGTTTTTAATATCTTTGTAAAAGAAAATAGTTGTAATTAATATTTTTCCTAATTTATGACTAAATTTTGATCATGGATACCCCCTAAAATTAACTGCAATAAACAAAAAAAAAACCAAATAATTTTTAGAAAGAGAGAGAGAGAGAGAGAGAGAGAGAGAGAATATTTTTCTGCAATTTTTAGTATATAACTTTTAAACGAGTAAGTGGATCTAAATCAAGTATTGCTTCAATATGTATGAGAGTTTTCTTAATATATGTGAAAATTTTTACTTCATTGGCTATGTTTTCTTTCTTGCCAAATTTGTCGATAAATGCTACAATACGCGATTTTTCATAAGGATCAATACTAATTTTAAACTTAAATAATTTCCAAATCGTTAAGAGAATTGTACTGAGATTTTGCACAGATACTCCGAAGAAATAATAGAACAATCTACAAAATTCTCATGCCTTTGACTCAATGTTTTGACATATGGCGCATATACATTCTTAAAGTGACAAGTAACTATTAAACACAAACATACATGCACACGCACGCAACTTGTCAAGTACCAAATATACATATTGAAATTAACCAAGTGACGCGGTAACCGTATGTCGGATCAATTACTTTATCAGAATCAAGTTTTTCGCTAAAGAACTAAAAAAATTTGTTTCTTGCTGAGTTGTATATCGATATAGTTCGAAATAAATTTTTTGTTTCAAAAAATTGTTCGATAAATTCCGGCGCTGATTATTTCATACGATTCTAAGATCGATAGAAGATCGGTACTTTGTCAATATTTTTTTTTTTTTATTTAAAAAGAGATTGTTAAAACCGATATAGATCTTTCTAAACCAACATATCTGTATTTTTCAGCAGTTAAATTGCTGTACTTTATCAGAGTTAATATAAATCCGCTTAGTTAGTTTACTCATCAGAAGCTCGTTCGTGTATTATTTGTTACTCGCTAAATCGGCTTGCGTCAAGTTCTTGGAGTTCGAACGTTAATTTCCGTGACTTTCTTGAGCGACTTACGTAATCTAAATGACAATAAATATCTCTTTGCTAGGATAATACATATTATATTATATGTTTTTTATACATTTATAAATCTCTTCCATTAATGTTTTTATCTTTATTACTTCTCCTGTAATTCAGTTAAGAAAATTAGAGGGTAAGATATCCCTCTCTTGTATTTTTGTTCATAGATTTTCTATGACAAATTCAAATTAACTTAATTTCATTTTAAATTTTACTTTGAGTCCGTGTATAAAAATAATTAATATTAAAAATTTAAATTTTTTTTTAGTGAAATAATAATAATTGTAATATTGTAACACAGTAGTTTTTACTTCTTTATATGTTTAAATTTTTTACTGTATATCAAATCTGAAATTTTCTTGAAAAAAAGTTAGCTTAGGCTTAGAACCTAATAAGTTAATGTATACTGTCTGTACCCATACAGCACCGCAAGATTGCAACAACATTGCAGCAACATTTTTCTGCAAGATTGCAACATTACAGAAATTTTACGAAATGTTGCTACAACGTTGTTATGATATTGCAGCAACAGTAAAATGTCCGCCTACAGAAATATTGCAATATAATATTGTAGCAACATAGCAATATAATATATATGCAATAATGCTTTATGTATATTTATCGATATAATTTCCTTAACATATAAAAAAAATAATAAGAAATTAGGCCTATAAGAGTCAGGATCTAGCGTGTATATAGATTTTCTGTATTATAATAATAACGAAATTATAAAATGTAAATTTTTCAGTACACATTCGACTTCCTTCAGTGACAGAGAATATCTAAAAGAAATAAGAAAAAACTCAATTTGCAATTGCGTAAATTCACAATTTTTTTGTATTCGAAATATTCAGATATCCGGATGCAAAAAGATTGTGGTGAATTTACGCATACAACGAGTTTTTTCACATCTCTCTTGTCTTTATATAATCTCAAAATTTATTTATTAAAATCTGAAGTATCTTGCATATTAGAAAATTATTATCAAATTTTTGATTCTATATAAGAATGGAAACTATTAAAAGAATTCTTAGTCCAATGTCTGAGTCCCTGTATTAGGGTCATTATCATACGACTTAAATTAACAAAAATAGTTATTATATCTTTTTAATCTTACTAGCCGCTCTTTGTAAACTTTGTATAATCATCATGATTAGAAATTAAATGCGGAATGCGCCGCATAGTGGTAAACGAATGAACTAGCGATTATTGAATACTTTTTTTGTAATATTTTCGGAATGTTGCTGTAACATTACTAAAGTTATATTGTAAAATAATATCTTTGTAATATTTCTACAACATTAAACTACAATATACAATCTTGCAATATTGCAGCAATGTTGTTGCAAGCTTTATGGGTATACAGCAAGTGCTGTATGGGTATTTACTACGCACAAAGATCTATTATTAAAATATATCACTAATATTAACGCATCAAATTCATATTATTATTACGATTAAATAATGTTAAAATTACAAATTTCTGAAAAATGATGCCCTCGATGAAATTTTCATTGATTGCGGCGAATTGCCGCGAACGGAGTTTAATTCACACCCCAACGGCCCAATGTAGAGGACATATTTCCGTTGAAATTTATTGAAATTATCAATAACTTTCCACTTAATTAAATAAATTAAATTATTATCAGAATATTATGTAAATTCTTTCTCGATGTTCGTGAAAAGGATATATTCCGTCATACATAATGCGTAGCAAATAAAAACGAAACGTAAAAAAGAATTCAAACGATTAAAATCTATAATTGTTTCCTTCCGTATATAAAACTACCGCCACCTATCTTGAATCGAAATTAGAATCAAAGTAAAACGGTTTCATCCAAATTCCTTTTCTACACTGAAAAAAGATACACTATATCCAAATAAAACTTTTTTTCATTAAAAACAATTATTTATTTAAATACTTGCAAAGGAATCAGTTATTTCAATCAAGCAGCGAATAGTAAAATATAAAATAAAAGCAAAATATGCTTTTAAATAAAAAAAATAAATAAATAAAAAAAAAAAATTTTTTTTATCCTTTTTATATTAAAATACTATCCTCAAAAAAACATTTTTTTAATTTTTGGCTGTTAGTTTTTAAAAACAAAAATTTTCTTTATTTTAATAAATAATTTTTTATCCTTAAATAAATATTTTTTTCATATTAAAATTTTAAATAATTGATTTTAAAAATTATAATTTTCATTACGTGCAAATAAGAATTTATTTAATATAACGAAACATTCTTTAAAACAAAGTATGTACTATTTAAGTAAAAATATCGATATTAACAAAATGTATTTATTCGATCAAAGAAAATTTTATTTTTAGTGTACAATATTTATTATCATTCGCATGATGTTCCGTCAAATTTCTCTTCTAAATGCGATCACATCAAGTATCGGGAAATAATTTGATATAATTAATAATTAATTATCTTTCATATATCTTAAGTAATAAAGTGCGTATCTCCTATCATTGTTCCGCGATCGGGTGTGTCGGGCAATTGTTGCGTTTACAACTAATCATAATTAATTGTGTTTTCGTGAATGAATGTGAGTACGATAAAGAAAGGATGAACAAGAGAGGAAAAGATGATCTCGAAAAGCATCGGGCGATTTACGGAGTAACGATATGTGGTAAGTAAATTATAAATTGTTTAATAAAATCGCAGTTACGAGGCACTTAGGTAAGGAGCACGCGCGTACATAAAGATTGCTCGCAAATTATTCGATTACGCGGGGCAAGAATTATTTACCGATTATATCCGATGACAATTCTGGAAGTAAGCGAGCACCATCCAATTCTAGTATTGATACGAGTCAACGCGACGCGTCGCAATGTCCAGTCAACCCTATCCTATTGCTCTCGCATTAGCGACAATGCCGACGCTCTTCTCTCGCGCGACAGTCACGTGTTACGCTGCAACCGACACGCACTAATTATGCAAATGAGTTTAGGACGGCGGGATCGTTGTTAATGAGCAACTGGCACGTGCATTCGAGTTACATCGAGCGGAGAAACGTTTCTCGGCTGAGCGTGACGCGCGTTCCCCTCTCGCCGTGTCGTTTGCATCGGTCACATTTCGTCCCTCATACGCCTCTATTTTTCCCGCCGGTTGCATATTGCGCCGCAGGCGCAATATCAGTTTATTGACAGAAGGAAAGGTATAGAATCCGTTCCGGTCCTGTAGAATGGAAACGGCATAGCGCGACGTTACGCGTCGCCGACGTTCGAAATTTTCCGCATCCAACAATGGCGACCCACGATTAGATCGTAATAATACGGACAAATAGAAATATATATTTGAGTTTGCCAGATTAAATAAAATAAGCGATCACACACGGAGAATCTCTCTCAAAACGATAGGATCTTATAAGTACAGGGTATCCTAGACCACCCGTACACCCATTTTCTTTCAAGAACTAAGCATTTTAGAGAAAAACGTTTTCAACAAAAATTGTATGGTTTTGAGGGGAAAATAAGATGGTGACATTGGTTTGACCTTGGATGGCATCGTCAAGGTCAAGTCAAGGACATCTTTAATTTCTTAAATGGAATCCCCTATTTTTTATTGCATATTCTTATAGCTTATGTCGAGAGCTTTCCAAAACACTATAATAAAGTATTTTTTTATTAAGTACTTTTTGAGTTATTATATATTTTAATTTGACATATTTTGTGCCAAAAAAAAAATAAATAATTATTTTAAAAAATACATTGTAAATAATTTTCTTAAAAACAATTATTTTTATTATACTAATTGATTTGTCTCCTTATTCTGTACATAAAAGTATTACGGTATTACAGGATTAGGTTAGGTGATCCTAGACCACCCGTACACCCCTTTTCTTTCAAAAATTAAGCATTTTAGAGAAAAACGTTTTGAATAAAAATTATATGGTTTTCAGGGGAACATAAGATGGTGACATTGGTTTGACCTTGGATGGCATCGTTAAAGTCAAGTCAAGGACACCTTTAATTTTTTAAATGGAACTCCTTATTTTTCATTACATATTCTTATAGCTTATGTCGAGAGCTTTCCAAAACACTATAATAAAGTATTTTTTTATTAAGTACTTTTTGAATTATTTTATATTTTAATCTGACATATTTTGATATAAAAAATAAAATATTTTGTAAAATATTCAGTTTTCAAAAAATACATTGTAAATAATTTTCTTAAAAACAATTATTTTTTTTATACTAATTGATTTGTCTCCGTATTCTGTACATAAAAGTATTACTGTATTACAGGGTTAGGTTAGGTGATCCTAGACCACCCGTACATCCCTTTTCTTTCAAAAACTAAGCATTTTAGAGAAAAACGTTTTCAATAAAAATTGTAGGGTTTTGAGGGGAACATAAGATGGTGTCATTGGTTTGACCTTGGATGGCATCGTTTAGGTCAAGTCAAGGACACCTTTAATTTCTTAAATGGAACTCCCTATTTTTTATTGCATATTCTTATAGCTTATGTCGAGAGCTTTCCAGAACACTATAATAAAGTATTTTTTCATTAAGTACTTTTTGAGTTATTATATATTTTAATCTGACATATTTTGTGCCAAAAAAAATATAATTATTTAAAAAAATACATCGTAAATAATTTTCTTAAAAACAATTTTTTTCTATACTAATTGATTTGTCTCGTTATTCTGTACATAAAATTATTACGGTAAGATTATCAAAAACTGAATATTTTACGAAATATTTTATTTTTTATATCAAAATATGTCAGATTAAAATATAAAATAACTCAAAAAGTATTTTATGAAAAAATACTTTATTATAGTATTTTGGAAAGGTCTCGACATAAGCTATAAGAATATGCAATAAAAAATAGGGAGTTCCGTTTAAGAAATTAAAAGTGTCCTTGACTTGACCTTAACGACGTCATCCAAGGTCAAACCAATGACACCGTTCTATGTTCCTTTCAAAACCATACAATTTTTGTTGAAAATGTTTTTCTCTAAAATGCTTAGTTTTTGAAAGAAAAGGGGTCTACGGGTGGTCTAGGACATCCTGTATATTCAAACTTCCTTATTATTTAATTCAAAATATAAAATATAGGAATATAAAAAAATAAGGAGAGAAGGGAAGAAAGAGAGGGTGAGAAGGAAAAAACATATAGAAATATAAACGACGCGACGGCGGTGAAAAATCTATTCACCGGATCCGCGGCCATTGTCGGAACTCGACTATGTCGACTGTGCGGTTATTTCGTAGCGTTCGTGCGCGAGGTTCGGTTAAACGAGAACCTTTTATACATTCCATGTACGCTGTTTCCGCTGCCCTTTTTCTCTTCTACCCATATTTTAATTAATGGTAGCTTCCTGTGCGAATGCAACGTGCGGGAAACGAAATCACGACGACGCGACCGGAGTCGTTTTATTGCTTTCTCTGTTTTCTCTCTCTCTCTCTATCCACCCTTCCTTTCTTCTCATGTGGCATGCGTATTCGCGCTTGTTCGAATAGAGATATGCGCGAGTATCACAAAGTTGCTTTTTTATACTAGAATCTCTTCATCGTCCTCTGTTCTCGAATATATCAAAAGTACACAATTTCTTCTCTCTTCTCTTCTTCTTCTCACCTAGATCCGTATAAATTTTCGAAAGTTGATCACAATATTGTTCATTAAACATCGGAACTTAAGAAAAACTCGATTGTTTCGTTTTAAGATCACATTAATTCCCTCGAAGTATCACGAAATAGTTGATTGCAACATTCAACTTTTGAACTTCTGAAAAAGAGGTTTCAAAAAAATTAAATTTCAATGATATAAACAGAGAATTTTACTTTGTAGACGAAAGTAATTTTATTTTAACAGAACTTTAATAAAAATACTCTATTACAACAGCATATTTAATATAGGAGATTAAGAAGTTGCGAAAACATTTGCGATCCATATTTTGCTTAAAAAAAAAGATAACCTTCCGGATATTTTTAAGAGGAGATTTTCTGATTTCAATCTGGAGACAACATTCCTTTAGCAAAAGGGTCGAAACATCGATAACTTTCGAATTATAAACGATTAAAGAAGAAAGATAGACTTTTTGCAAATTAAACTTTGTGGAGTTGAAAGATTAATAAAACTACATTCTCTCCGCGATTAATTTAAAATGAGATTTACTTTAATACAATTTTAATTTCTTGCTTAGTTATAAAGATATATAAAGGAAAATATATAAAAGAAAAGATTGAAAGAGCTTGCTGAAAATGATGAGTTTCTTCGACAGTTTTGTTAAGATAAAAAGATTGATTCGAAATCCTAATATTTAAAGAACACTCAGTAGAGATTTGGGGAACATCCTGTACATACATTTATAATTTAAAAGAATAGCCAGGAAAAGATACACGTATAATCACAAATATAAATATATTTGCTCATATATAAAATGTCTTTTTTTTTTTTTTAATGTAATCTCTATCCGTATAGGAAAAATAAAGCAAAAATTATTTTTTTTATTAGTTTACAACTTTTTTAACTTCGGCTTTCCATTTTTTTTCTAAATTGAAAATTATTAGCAATTAATTTAAAGTCAACAATGTTACAGAAATGGGTCAAAAATTTAATATTTACTGATCACGAAATACCGAATAAAATTAACACACATTCCTGTAATAACCGAGTTATTTTATAATATATATAATATTCGATATGATATTTAAGTTTAAATTCCAAAACTTTTTAAAAATATTATAATTAATATGTATGAAATAATTTAATTTTTATTTTTGCAATAATATATTATCACGTTTTATTATGCACAATAGAGTTATTTACGTTTAATTTGTATATTACATAATTTTTTACACGCTCGGGCTATTGTAATAATTCTAATTAAATAAATATTTTTATTCTTTCGCTCGTGTGGAAAATTTTTATTATCTGTTTTACTTTATTTAAGTACTATATTCTATATATAGCAGATTTATTTTGTCCACCGAGCGGCCAACTGTAATCTAGATGCATTTCTAATTACTCACATTAATATAAATCTTTTTCGCGCTATCGCGTAAGCATTAATTAAATAGATGGCAAAAGGCAAATATACATAAACGTTAAAATAGATTTATTGCGTCTCAAGAAGGGTCTCTGTTTCACAGTTCATGATTCCAGCTTGAATTTATACGGACGATCGTTCCATCGCCGCGTATCCGATATACGATCGCAGCCCGTTATCGTAGGACTCGTGCTTATACCCGGAGTAAAGTTGAAAACGAAAATGAAATAGTTAAGTGAAATGGGAATAGAGAGAGAGAGAGAGAGAGAGAGAGAGAAGGATAACCAAAGTAATCCTCAAGTAAGAGAGGGAGAAGAAAAGAAGCCATCGTTCACCATCGATTTCTCGAGACAGGTCCGGGTGAGTGACGAGAGCACAGAGTAAACTCTGAGCTATAATTGAGTTCGATGTGACTTGGGAAGGCGGTTGTGTACCGCAATATATACAGTGTGTTCGAAAAGTCCCGGACTACCTGTTTTTCTCGGAAAATACGCGTTGGACAAAAAAATGTTTGCTACAAAAGATGTATGGTTCTGAGGGGGCCATAAGATGACACTATCGGTTTGACCTTGAAGAATTATTTGAAGGTCACATGAACGTCACATTAAATTTTTTAAATGGAATACTAGATTTTTTATTGCACCTTCTTGTAGCCCATCTCGAGAGCTTTCCAAAACACTATAATAAAGTAGTTTTTTATTAATTACTTTTTAAATTATTTTATATATTAATCTGACATATTTTGATATAAAAAATTAAATATCTCGTAAAATATTTAGTTTTCGATAATATTACCGTAATACTTCTATGTACAGAATAATGAGACAAATCAATTAGTATAAAAAATAATTGTTTTTAAGAAAATCATTTACAATGTATTTTTTAAAACAATTATTTGTTTTTTTTTTGGCACTAATTCATTTGTCTCATTATTTTGTACATAAAATTATTACGGTAAGATTATCGAAAACTGAATATTTTACGAAATATTTTATTTTTTATATCAAAATATCTCAGATTAAGATATAAAATAATTCAAAAAAATACTTAATGAAAAAATACTTTATTATAGTGTCTTGGAAAGCTCTCAAGATGAGCTACAAGAATATGTAATAAAAACTATAGTATTCCATTTAAAAAATTAAATGTGACCTTCATGTGACCTTCAAATAACTCTTCAAGGTCAAACCGATAGTATCATCTTATGGCCCTCTCGAAACCATACAACTTTTGTCGCAAACATTTCTTTCTCCGATGCGTATTTTCCGAGAAAAACAGATGGGACTTTTCGAACACGCTGTATACGAGTATGTATATTATATACCGGTACACACATCGATACATATACACTGTGCGAATATAATATAGTATCGGTCCGTGTGTACACAACCGTGTGTGCTACGCATCCGTACACGGAGCGGATTCAACGATCGGTAAATGCATAACAAAATTTAGTTTTTATCGATCTCCCACTGCCGAACCGCCGCTTGACGGACAGTTTAATTAATTACTTTTAATTAACGCAAAATCCGAAACGAGTGTCTAGAATCACTCCGCAGCTTGCTTCCCCCCCCCCCCCCCCGAGTATAGGATACTAGGGATCAATAAATTCTACTCATGCCGGTTACAAATATCGGAAAGGCGGTTAACAAGCAATTAGAGCGGTAATAACAAACGAAAAAAGAATTAATACAGTCGATCGGCTGGATTAACCTCGAAATATAGGCTGTGTTTGTGCGTGTGTAAAATGAGATTTCGCGATAACTGCGAGTAAGTAAAGAGATTAGCTCGTGATAATGATGACAAAGTAAAATTTCGTTCTCCGCTCGATCGCGCAAGAGTAATTTTATTTCGAATATATATTTATATCAGTACCTGATATGTGCGCAAATAAATAAAGATTTATCAAAGTTGTTGATTTTTAGAGATACGCATATCGTTGTATAATTCAAAAAATAAACTTGGTAATTATACAGAAAAAGGGAGCCACTCCCGATTTCGATAATTTGTAATTATTGTAGTATGTTATCAAGGTCATTATTCTCAATAATATTGTGGCGATTTTAGCCGGTGTTTGTTGTTTATTAAAAAGTTATTAACAAAAAAGTTTACGAAATAAAATATAATTTTTCTGACACTATGTATATTTAATAGAGCGTATTTTAGCAGATTTATTTATTTGTATGTAGTAAATCAAACGCGTGAGCAGAGAAGAGGAGGGGCTTCTCTACATCCCCACTTCGAAAAAATTCTAACCTAATTTCAATTTAATCAGAAATGGGTTTGGGTTAAGTTAGAATCTTTTTATTGAGAGGGGGGAATGCAGGAAAAGGGGCGGAGCACTCTTTCCTTGCTTTCACTTTATAATACACACGCAAATATTCCTATATATACATGTAGTATAAAAAAAAATAATAATAATTTTACAGGGCACCGCACATTTTTATTTCATTTTATTTATTATTTATTTATTTATTTTTAATTATGGTATATTGCCATTATTTTCAATGGATCTCAACATTATTTTCAGCAGAAAACATATAATCTATATTCGGTGTCATAGAGTTACATACTATTCTTTATATTTTCTTTGCTAACAATTTTTTCAAAATTATCAAAATCAGGACTGGCTCACTTTTTTGCATAATTACCATAAACTCTATGAAATAAGTAGAACCGAATACGATTATTTTGATATAAATGGTATAATTCATTTTTCTCAATGATATATCTTAATAATATACTTATTATATTTACATTATTAGACAATTATGATCAAAGATGTTTTTTATATACAGGGTATCCTAGACTACCCGTACACCCCTTGTCTTTCAAAAATTAAGCATTTTAGAAAAAAACGTTTTCAACAAAAATTGTATGATTTTGAGGGGAACATAAGATGGTGTCATTGGTTTGACCTTGGATGGTATCGTTAAGGTCAAGTCAAGGACACCTTTAATTTCTTAAATGGAACCCCCTATTTTTTATTGCATATTCTTATAGCTTATGTCGAGAGCTTTTCAAAACACTATAATAAAGTATTTTTTCATTAAGTACTTTTTGAGTTATTTTATATTTTAATCTGACATATTTTGTGATAAAAAGAAACAAATAATTATTTAAAAAAATACATTGTAAATAATTTTCTTAAAAACAATTATTTTTTATACTAGTTGATTTGTCTCGTTATTCTATACATAAAAGTATTACGGTAAAATTATCGAAAACTGAATATTTTACGAAATATTTTATTTTTTATATCAAAATATGTCAGATTAAAGTATAAAATAACTCAAAAAGTACTTAATGCAAAAATACTTTATTATAGTGTTTTGGAAAGCTCTCGACATAAGCTATAAGAATATGCAATAAAAAATAGGGGGTTCCATTTAAGAAATTAAAGGTGTCCTTGACTTGACCTTGACGATACCATCCAAGGTCAAACCAATGACACCATCTTATGTTCCCCTCAAAAACATACAATTTTTATTGAAAACGTTTTTCTCTAAAATGCTTAGTTTTTGAAAGAAAAGGGGTGTACGGGTGGTCTAGGACACCCTGTACATGATCTGTTTCTTTTTATATGAATTTAAAAAATGCTTTAAAAAAATAAATCCCGCAATTACCTCTGTTCGATGTAATTCTAGAGAAGAAACTACAGAAAAAAGACATCAACTCTTTCTTATCTAATAGTTTCATCAACCAGTTTGATCGCCTTTATCAAGCCGCAACAGGGGATGATTGGTATATTTAAATATACAGGGTGAAATCTCAGGAGAGGAAATATTTTGAGAGACGCGATAGTATGGGCCATTGTAAAATAAAATGTTTATTTGAATATAGTTAAGAAAAAAACTCTTCTCCTGGCTTACCTTGTATAACTTTGTTTAAACGGCAACCATCGAATGCGGACAAACGTTTGTCAACTTATACGAGTATTGTAAACGTTTGCTTTAGTGCATTCCTATAACTCGGCCGATCTTTTACGTATGTATTATATTTTATGATAGAGATAGCAACACACAAAATGAGAAGTAAAAAGATTTCGGGGAAATATCTCGAAGAAAGTTTTCTCGAAAAACCGATCTCTCTACCATGTATAACGATATCGTTCGGACTTTGACATATAATTACCAAGAGATATTCCGTTTCGGGATTTCTATTTTCGTGATATATCGATGCTCGAACATTTCTTGTGATTTTCTTTGAAAGGATACGTCAGTTGTAGGTATATAAGCGACTGGTAAGACTTCCTGGCGTTTGTTCTTCCGTTTCTTTTTCTTTCCTTCATCTCTCCTTCTTGGTTAGACCGTTTCGTCTAATGTCGAAAATCCCCCTATCGTAGTCGAGACTATACGAGTGTGTGGAACGAGGTAACCGTACGACAATGTGCCATCTAAGACGCAGTTGTGTACAGAACTCGACAATAATGGCATCCAAATACATGTACGGCCACTTGTGCTCTGCAACCATTATTGTCGAGATTTCAACGTCCTCTCGTATGAGTTTCCAGCTTCCAGTATTTGCCGATTTAGTCAGACGCGACGAGACGTACGCATTCGCGCAAAACGATTTCCCATTCGCAATGAATAACGTAGAGGTATGGAGCGCCATTCATGGAAAGTGACGTGTATGAAGAAGAAAATGGATATTTTTCTAACAATTACTAACAAAAAATTATATTTAAAATTCTATATTTCTTGATAAAAATTTTTTGCAATTCTCAGATTAATTTTCTTACATTTCTAAGACAAGCTTCGTATATGTGTGTAACCGCTATTGTACTTTTAATTTATCTTGCGAGTGAAATTTATCTCAAAAGATATTCATGATTCTGGCTTTCTCCGGGTCTTTCCTGCAGAAGAAACGAATTTTTGCATTTACATTGTTCCGCTTTTACGGATACACATATCGCGTGCGAATCATCCGGAGAATACGCTAACGTTGGACCAACGCCGAGAGAATGTCGTTTATTCGCTTGCGCTGGAGCATTTCTTCGCTCGTTTTGGTCAGCCTTCTCTTTCTCTTTTGCATGAAATTCTAGAAACGTGCGACAAATATTGTAAGAAGATAATCCACGCAATACGAGATCCACGAGTGTGTTGGTAATACTTCGGGCGCGAATAGTAGCGCCGACATTCTCCAAATACGCACTTACATATATACGCTTATACATATTTAGTTGCGCCGCTTAAGAGATACAATGAGAGAAAATAAATGCGTTTTCCGAAACGTCGAATCAACGAGGATGATTCACGTATAAATGAAACTTTACTAATACAGGGTGTCCCATTTTAAAAGTGCCCATTTTAAACCCTCATAACTTTTCAGGATCAACGTTTGAAGGAAAACGACTCGGGTAAAAGTTGTAGGGAACAAAGGGGGCTATCTAATAGTGACCTTGGATTTGACATTAAAGGTCATTCTCAAGGTCATTTGAAGGTCAACTTCCGTTTTTTAAGTGAAACCCTCTATTTTTCATTACATATTCTTGTAACTTATGTCGAGAGCTTTCCAAAACACTATAATAAAGTATTTTTTCATTAAGTATTTTTTGAGTTATTTTATATTTTAATCTGACATATTTTGATATAAAAAATAAAATATTTCGTAAAATATTCAATTTTCGATAATCTTACCGTAATACTTCTATGTACAGAATAATGAGACAAATCAATTAGTGCCAAAAACAAACCAAATAATTGTTTAAAAAAATAC
This sequence comes from Polyergus mexicanus, assembly GCF_030449975.1. Taxonomy (NCBI): domain Eukaryota; kingdom Metazoa; phylum Arthropoda; class Insecta; order Hymenoptera; family Formicidae; genus Polyergus; species Polyergus mexicanus. Next base: position 5,005,589 of record NW_027223331.1, on the reverse strand, counting down.
ATTGTAAATAATTTTCTTAAAAACAATTATTTTTTATATTAATTGATTTGTCTCATTATTCTGTACATAGAAGTATTACGGTAAGATTATCGAAAACTAAAAAAAAATTTTACGAGATATTTAATTTTTTATATCAAAATATATCAGATTAAAATATAAAATAATTTAAAAAGTACTTAATAAAAAAATACTTTATTATAGTGTTTCGGAAAGCTCTCGAGATAAGCCACAAGAATATGTAATGAAAAATAGGGGGTTTCGTTTAAAAAACGGAAGTTGACCTTCAAATGACCTTGAAAATAACCTTTAATGTCAAATCCAAGATCACTATTAGATAGCCCTCTTTGTTCCCTACAACTTTTATCGGAATCGTTTTTCTTCTAACGTTTATCCTGAAAAGTTATGAGGGTGGAACTTTTAAAATGGGACACCCTGTATAATTAAAACTAATCGAAGAAGTTTTAAATTTACATTTGAAATTGTAACAATTTTTTCAAATACTCGCCATCGATGTAACAATTTTTTATGGCCAAAGTTTTATAGAGTCCTCGCTATTTGCCGCGAGTGTAATTTGGCGCGAGAGACACATTATTATGTCTTTTAATTGTTCTTATTCTATTTATCTCTAAATTGCTTCTAAATATTAATATTTTTATTAATAATATTCCTTTTTTCCTATCGAAATATTTTTTTATTAAGTATAAATTTAAATTTATTAAATTTTTATTATATATAAAAAATAATTAATAACTCATCTTTTATATGCAGATGCAAAATCCTCATTTGCAAAGTACTTATAAATAGTCACATATGTACAAAGATCAAAGATAGAAACACTGTTTTATACTCTCATAAATACCTTTAGTCTCTCCCTTACCATATATGTTACATACATTTTTTATCTTTTTAGTTTTTCAATTGACAAAGACTTGAATACAGTTTTTTTTATTCCATTTTTAATTTTTTTCAATATAATTTTTTCTCGTATGAGAAAGAAATGCTACTGCTCACCACTGATTAATTAACGCAATATGAAAAAAAATGGTAGAGTAATTGGGGTTTGTCGCTGCGAGCGAATGCGACATGCACAAAGAGACGGGATTTGCGTTTAGAAGAGAATAAATACGTGAAAACGCGGCAAGATACGCCAATCCATTCGTTATAACAGCGAGATGCTAAAATAGTGGAACCGAATAATCCGTAAATAGAAAGTATGTGAAATCTTCACCCTATTGAGACATGGGTGTCTGGAACGACTCCGTATCTAGATCGTAAGTTCGACACTGCATTCGATGCCGTCCGAGCTCGAGACGATGAAATTTTTATGCATCCAGTTCGTCTATGTTCACCGCGACATATTCGACACTAGCTTGCGATTTCGCAACCTATTTGATGTCAATATACACGTGTTGAATAATTGAGAGTGCGCGTCTCGAAACTAGATATCGTTGACAGATTGAATATACTGCGTGAAGTGTTCCAACAAATGTATATAAACCCACATTTAAAAATAACCTTTACAATTTCGAAAGATATATAAGGCGTGATGTAACTTTGAATATTTCTTTCGTTATGACATTATTATTTACAATTTCTGATCATGATAATTACGTTTTAGATAATTAAATTTCTATTTTCGCGGTTACTCCTTTCTACACACACACATACATATGCATATCACGAGCATTTGAAATTCTAGATAAAATACAAGTTTTTATTGTTTATTTGCATCTCTTTGAAACTTGCATTGCAGAATTTATTTTACTTTTAATTGTTCATAAATAATAAGTTATTCATAATTTGAATTGTTACAAGCAAAGGATACTCATCGACTTGGAAATTTTGATTTTAATAAAATTTTACATATATAAACAGGTGAAATTTATAGGATCAGTTGTATTAAAAAAATAAATCTAAGAAAAGGGAGAGCGCTCTTTATATTCGCTTTCGATTTTTTTCGATATATGTCACAAACTATTCGAAATATCAAAACATGTTTCCTATAAAAGTTTCATAATAATAATATCCTTATTTAACTATGCCAATAATTTGAGAAAATAATTATGAAAAAGTAATTAAAAAATTTTTTTTTAAATTTATTCTCTCATACAATATACATATATGTAAAGTTTCATTAGAATCAAATTTTCACCAAATTTGTAATCTTGTTATAAAAAGTCGTGATTTGCTTATAATAAAAAATTGATTAAGAAATATACTTTTTTCTATATAATATATAAGCAATCTCTGTTTTATTGTAATATTTATTAAGCGTTTCCAGAATTTATTATATGTCTATATTGCATTGATATTATTAAAGCGAACTTTTTATTAATATTGAAATGGTTCTACGATAAAAGAAAAAATTATTTTACATGATAAAAAACACAGAAAACATTATTCATTCTTAAAAACAACATGTTGAATTGATACTTACAAGTATCGCGTCTCTCTTTTTCGCGATGCTGATTGGTTATCTCGATGATGTGCATTACTTCGTATCAATAAAAGTCTGTCATGGCTGAGCGATGCATTTGACAGTTCAAATATTAAGTGTGTGTGTGTGTGTGTGTGTGTGTGTAATTTTAATTAAATTGACTTATAGAAACGAAAGTTAATATGTAAGTAATTATACACACACACACGCGCGCGCGCGCACACACACACAAAATAAATAACGCGCGCTTATAGTGTTCAGTTATTCTAGTACGTAATAAAAACAATCGAATTGTGTAGAATCGAGTAATTAATATTACGGAAAAGGCTCCGTAATACATCAATATCGAAAAATAATTTGATATTACTAATATTATTAATGTTTATAAGTATATGTATAATATGTAACTACATACAGAGTGTAACAGAGCGCCCGTATCAACAGTTGTTTGAGGAAACAATACGCATTATCGTGAAAAATGTTTCACATGCAAAAGTTGTAAAGCTCTAAGCGGCGCATTATATAATAATATTAGTATGACCTTGAATAGCACCGTCAAGGTCACATAAAAATTACTTTGAATTTTTTGAATGGAACCCCCTATTCTTTGTCACATATTCTTGTAGCTTACCTCGAGAGCTTTCCAAAACACTATAATAAAGTATTTTTTCATTAAGTACTTTTTGAGTTGTTTTATATCTTAGTCTGACATATTTTGATATAAAAAAATTAAATATCTCGTAAAATATTTAGTTTTCGATAATCTTACCGTAATACGTTTATGTGCAGAATAATGAGACAAATCAATTAGTGTAAAAAAATTATTGTTTTTAAGAAGATTATTTACAATGTACAATATTTTTTTAAATAATTATTTGTTTTTTTTTGCAAATGAAAAAATACTTTATTATAGCATTTAGTACTTATCATTCGCACAGCAATATTTGAGCAGTAAAGTTCTAACGCGAGTCGCTCTGTCAAATTTTCAAATTCCTTTTCTAAACGCGATTGCGAGTGAATGCGAGTGCTATGAGAAAATGGCAAAAGATAAAAAAGACAGAAAGAGAAGGTCTGGAAAAGGATCAGGCAACATATGAAGCAACGATATGCGGTAAGTAATTTATGAATTGATTAATAATTATATTATTTTCGATATAGACATATTGCTCGTTCTTTTTTCAATTTCCTCGATAAAGTGACTCATTCGAAATTATCGTATAATACAACGCACATATAAAACATCACAAATTTTATTTTAAAATATTTATAATAAAATAGATAAAAATATATAATATATAAAACATATATCAAGAGCTCTAAAAAAATTTTTAAAAGTATGGGGTATTTTATATACGCGTATGTGCAATATATTACGTAATATGATGCATATAAATAAATAAAAAGTATCAAAAATAAGAAAAGGATCGATTAAACTTATAAGTAATAAATAATTTATTAATAATAAATTAGAAATGTCGTGAGTAAAATATTCTGCGTAAAATCATAAAAAAAAAATATTTTGTAAAAAATTGAGTATAGGGGAAAGTAGGATAAGATTGGATACCTCTTTAGATTTGTCTTCCTACAAAAAATCAGAGAGTAAAAAAAATTTTGCTAACCATTGGTAGATATTAAACTGAGAAAATGAGGTTAGTTACTAAAAAAAAAAAAAAAAAAAAGGAGAGAGAGAGAGAGAGAGAGAGAGAGAGAGAGAGAGAAGAAAAAGAAGAAGAAGAAGAAGAAGAAAGAAAGAAAAGAAAAAAAAATGAAAAAGGAAGAAAAAAAGAAAAAAGAAAAGAAAGGTTACGAAGGATAATAAGATTTTTTGGAAAGGTCAAAATACCCGGTTTTGCCCTACCGGGGCCCATTTGAAAACATGTAAAACATAGTGCAATTACAAAATCTAGATTTGTTTTAATCAAAATACAATATAAAGATGTATTCTATCAACAAAAATTGCAAGAAATGATATTCTCTTGTTCCACGTTACTGCAGGACTTCCTTATTAAATTTTTTAACTCTATAGATCTTAAAAAGCTTTTTTACGGATTTCTTTTTCTGAGTAATAGTTTTCATTTCGAGCTGCTTTTTATAGGGAGACAAAGTCTAGTCAGGATATAACAATTTTTCCTCTTTTCATTACATGAGATGTGTAGGTACCCGATTTTGCCCCAACACGAAGAAAATAATAAACACGGCGACTATATATTCTGGCGTACAAAGTAACGATCAAAACTAATGCGATATACTCTCTAATATATACAGAATGCATTTACTAAAGCAGATGCTCTGTGTAAAAAGGATCCATAACGACTCGATTGTTGCCGCGATATCAATCTTTTTTGGTCCGAAAATTTTGAACTTCTCTCAAAAAAGAAATATCGTGTGCACGTGGGCACGTTTCATCTTAAAATAATGATGGCATCAATCTAATAGCAACCAGTTAGCCAAAGATAGTAGCACTTATCACGAAGAAACAGAGGTATCCAGTTTGACCCGCCTATCCGGTTTCACCCTACTTTCCTTATACATGTGTATGTAATAAAATAATACTATAATATAATACGGCAATAACAAACTTGATTAATATACGATCTTGATTACGGTAATTGAGACATTCTGCGCAATGTCTTTTGCAATCATTATTTTCGAATAATTAGCGATAGCAAACAGCCCGAACAAGTAATTAACTTCACCATTAAAGATTTATACACGTATCAAAGCGGTAGCTATTTATGGAACTAAATATTTCACGCAATTTATTCATTTGAAGTAGAAATCGAAGCGATAAAAGTTGAGAATTATTAAATAACGCTCCGTTGCAATATATATTTACATGTAATAATTTTTTAACGATTCTCATCTACACACACACACACTTTCTATATTAAAATATAATCTTTACGTATCACAAATAACAATAATTGAATGACTTATAATTCATTTTTGATGCATTGATCCGTTTGAAGTATATTTGACACTGATATTATATAATTTTATAATATATATTTCTTATCCTTTACTTTTTAATTAAAAAAACATATTGCTACTTGATACTTGTTTTTTAAAAAACACATCTACATTGCATCTCCTTTAATCAAAAAGGCAGAGGATTATATGCGTAGTATCTTTTTCTTGTTCAAGTTTATAGGTATATATTATATTATAAAATTGAGGCGATGAGTGGTTTAGAGCGTTGAGTCGCGGGCTGACAAGTGCCACGTAATGGGTTCGATTCCGCTCGGATCTCATCCCATCATATACCTCTTTATAGAAGAGAAGGAGGAAGGAGAGAAGGATAAAAAGGAGGGGAATAGGAAGGAGACAAAAAGAGGGTTAGGAGTTAGGAACAAGGGAGAAGAGCGAAAAGAGAAAAAAGATAGGAAAGCTATGTGTGTTTAGATAGAAGTGTTAGAGATAAGAGCATAAGGATGAAGGAGGAAAGAGAGCGTGAGGAGCAAAGGGGAAGAGCAAGAGAGAGCGAAAAGGAAAGCGGTGTAGTAAAGCGTTGTGTAAAGCGTTAGGTTAGGTATAGGAGCGTTAGTTGTACCATAAGAGCTGAAATGTAAGAAAATGAAATATATGTGGAAATTTAAGTGTAAGAGTATAAAATTGCAACCCCATTGGGGAGTCAATAAAGACATACATACATACATACATATATATATATTATAAAATTATATAAATATAACCCATCCACGGATATACCTTGACACGGTGAGATGGCTCAATATCTGGACTGTGCCTTAAGGTCCTAAGTGTCCTAAAGGTTTACTGTGAAAGGGAAGCCAAGTACCCATTCAACACAGCATTGTTGTAAATCGCACAATGGCTCATATGGCACGCGCATTTTTAGCGTTGGACGCACATTAGTGCGTCGTCGTTGCCATTACCGTGTCGCGGACGGTTAGTGGAGTATTTATTATTTGTATATTAGTTGAAAGTTTAATTTCGGTCTCATCATTTGAATGAATTAAACGAGAAAAAATTAGAAAAGGGAAGACTTTTACATAAATTTTATAAAAGTCTCTATTTAAAAAAATTGTCTTTTTAAAATTTATAAAATTGTCTCATATTTATACAACGATTTAGTATAGTTTAATTATATTTCAAACGCTGCTATAATTTGAATTTTATTGTGTACGTTACGGACAACACATAGCTTCAACATCAACAATTTCGCTATTACGTTTTAATACTGGTAAATGACAAACTTTTATTTAATTTCAAGATAATGGATTTGTAGAGATACTAGATGCAGAACGTTGATCCGTTACCTTAGGATGAATGGGTTAGAATGAATTAGATCATAATTTTTAACATATTCTTTTAATATAAACAATTTTTGCATTAAAGCATATTACACGTGCAAATCAAAACATAAATAAAAAAATATAGAAAAAAAATTTCCATTCTTTATCTTTTTCTTTATACATTTTTTATCATTCTATATATATATATATATATATATATATATATATATATATATATATATAAATCAATTAACTATCAATTATTTATTTTATTTAATAAAGAACGTGCCATTAATTTTATTATATTATATAATATTATGTAATAATTTATTCTTATAACGCATGTCGATTCTATTTTAATTTTTTATAGTCCATCCATCTATTTAGTGTGACATATTAGGAAACTTTGTTTTGACTGATATAAATCAAAGTTATCGATCAATTAAATCATATATAATGTTTAAAGAGATAAATGAATGATATTATAAAATAAAAGTGTAATGAATAAAATAAATAAACGTTATTAATTAATTTTATTTTGTTATAAAAACATTTATCCTGATTAGGACACATTCCCCAAAAACCTCGCACGTTCCTGTCAGCTTAACTAGCAAATAGGGCGACTAGGGTTATTAGGATTACTAGGGCTTATTAGGATTGCTAAGGCCATTAGAATTGTTAGGGCTATAAAAATTGCTACAGCTATTAGGATTGCTAGGGCTGTAAGGATTGCTAGAACTAGGGAATTGTTGGGGCTTTTTAGCTAGGATTTAGTTAGGATTTTTACTATTAAATAAAATATTATAAGACCTTTTATAGGAAATTAAAACTTAAGGCTATATAATATTTAAGATTGTAAAATTTAATATAATTTAAAAAAATTGTATTGTTAATTAGTTAAGATTGATGTATAATGCCATCTATCATTCTAGAATTTTCTTTTAAACATATTCCATATTGCATGTAATGTAAATTATATGTAATGTAAATATTTAATTAATTTTATTTTGTATTGTAAATTATATCGTTTTTATAAATTATATCTTGTATTACAAATATTAGATTGCATTTTGTATCATATGCATTTCGGACATTTTCATGTAATTTTATATAATAAAATATTTTATATTAATTTATCGTTATTATTATATGTAAAATTACATTTTATTTCACAAATTTTATATGTTATATTCTATATATTATATTTGTAAATATCATACATAATATATTGTATATTATATGTTATATATTGTATATTTTCTTTCTTTCATAAAATAAAATAACTTATATTTAAATAAAATATAATAATAATAAAAATTTTACCTCCTTGATGGTAATTGTTTTCACCTTAACAAAAGCATTTGCCGGATGAGGAGGGTTGAGTACATGAATCTAATGTAAGAGCTATGCCGGCAGTTACCGGTAGGGTTACTTATGCCGGACAGGTCGACGGGGAAGAATCAGTTTAAGAGAGATACCGTATAATTATATTTATTATATTAATATTTTTAAATATTAATATAATATATATTAAATATATATATTATATATATTAAATATATATATTATATATATTAAATATATATATATATATATATATATATATATTAAATATTATAAATATTAAATATTGGGTGATTGCATAAGTTCGTGCCCGATTTAAATATAAACTTCAATAGATTATATTTTAGAGATAACACTTTTATTAATCAATTATATAGTCTCCATTCTTTTCTACAATGGTTTTCCAACGATCTATAAGCTTGTCGATTCCATTTTTGAAGAAAGAACTTGGTTTTTCTTGAAAGAAGTTTGTAAGGTGGTTTTCGACAGCTTCCTCGGAATTGAGATTCTTGCCATTTAAACTATTCTGCAAAGACCGGAACAGATAAAAATCTGAAGGCGCAATATCTGGAGAATATGGCGGGTGCTGCAGAATTTCCCATTGCAACTCCTGCAGTTTTCCTGCAGCTTATTCCTTTCAGTCAGGAGATGCGGCACCCACGTATCAAGCTTGGAAATGTATCCAAGCTTTTTTAAATGACAAAAAACGGTTGAATTATCGATGTTCAACTTCTCAGCAATATCCTCAGTTGTAATCCTTGGGTTTCTTTCCACTAAGGCATGCACAATGTCATCATCAATGCCAGAAGGCCATCCAGAGCGGGGTTGATCCTCCATGTTGAAATCATCATTTCGAAATCTGCCAAACCACTTTTTGACTGTTCGGAGAGCAGGAGCGCGGTCCAAATAAACGCTTTGAATATTTTTTTGTGCAATCCCAACACTCACGCCTTTCCGAAATTCATATAGCATTACATGCCGCAAATGCACCTTTCATTCTCCATTTTTAACGATTTCTCTTATGCACAAATGGACTTATCTGAACAATGTCTGACGCTAAATTGACATAAGACAACGTCATCTATTCGGTGTAAGCAACAATTACCACACGAAAACAATAGAACTCCGCCATGCAGTAACTTAATGCCATCTATGAAAATCGGGCACGAACTTATGCAATCATCCAATATATATATATATATATGTATTAAATATTATAAATATTAAATATATATATATATATACATACACACACACACACACACACACACACACACACACACACATATATACACACACACACACACACAGGGTAGCCCACGTAAAGTACAAACTAATAGTTCTAAAAATATTTGTCAAATCAAAAAATTATTCAGGAGAAAGTTTCATGTTTTCAAGGGGCCTTTCTAACTACGTAAACATAAAATTGCACCCGCTCTCCCTCTAAAAGGGGCGCGGGGTAACTTGAAAATTTTAAATGGAACTCCCCATTTTTTATTGCACGTCTTTATAGCTTATCTCGAGTGCTTTTTAAAACATTATAATAAAGTATTTTTTCATTAAGTACTTTTTGAGTTATTTTATATCACAATCTGACATCTTTTGATACAAAAAATAAAATATCTCGTAAAATATTTAGTTTTCGATAATTTTACCGTAATACTTTTATGTATAGAATAATAAGACAAATTAATTAGTGTGAAAAAAAAATTATTGTTTTTATGAAAAAATATGTAATTATTTACAATGTATTTTTTTAAACTTTTTTAAATTATTTGTTTCTTTTTTATATCAATTGATTTGTCTCATTATTCTGTACATAAAAGTATTGCGGTAAGATTATTGAAGATTAAATATTTTACGAGATATTTTATTTTTTATATCAAAATATGTCAGATTAAGATATAAAATAACTCAAAAACTTGACTCTGCTTAATAAAAAAATACTTTATTATAGTTTTTTGAAAAGCTCTCGAGATAAGCTATAAAAATGTGGAATAAAAAATAGGGAGTTCCATTTAAAATTTTTAAGTTATTCCCCGCCATCCTTTACGTAGTCAGAAAGGCCCCTCGAAAACATGAAACTTTCTCGTGAACTCAATTTTTTTATTTAACAAATATTTTTCAGAGATATTAGCTTGTAACACTTTACGTGGGCCACTCTGTATATGTATATATAAAAAAATATTAATATAATATATATATAAGATAGAAGCAAAAGAGACAATAATTGAGAAAATAGAGAAAAGGGGGCTTTAGTAGTTTAAAAATCTTTTGAGAATGTCTGAAAACAAATGGCCGCAGAAGGTATTCCGATGTACATACATTAGGAAGGTGTAGGAAGAAAAAAACTGGGCAAATTCTTACGATCTTAAGACAACGGAATGCGACAGGCCGTAATAATCCGAAGACTTGAAGAAGAGGATGCGTTGGACAGGAATGCATGGTGATTAGAAACGAGAAGACAGATTACAGAAGAAGCAAGTTAAATCAGTTCAATTTAAGCTAATTGAATGGCATCATTAAATAGCACATCAGTTAATTACAAAAGCACGTAATTCTATGATACAGCTATGATACGAGCACGTAGTGCTCGACAAGAGTTTTAAAAACCGAATTTTTTAAAAATGGGTTAAAAAATTAAGTAAAAAAAAGAAAACAGTATCTTTGGATAAAAAACTGTTCTTTTGATAATTTTGAAAGATAGTTCAAGTTTTTTTTTTTTCAACTGAAGATGATATGGGAATCAAATTAATTCTGTTTACTGGGTTAGTAATCATTTTTAATGGATATGGCTGAGCTGATTGGCACTTGTTTAATCAGTTGAGTTTGAAGATTTTAAATTAGGTTAATTTTGATCTTTATAATATAATGATAACTTTTGACGCTTTTTATTTTTGAAGTTTCATAAAAGTTAGAAGAAAAGTCTCTCAAGCGTAGTTAAACTGTTGTTATATTTGTTATTTTGTAGACTAGAGGTGAGAATAACACAGCACATGGAATCTGACACTTAATTTTAGTAAATTTGATGCCCATTTTTCAAAGCCGTGGATCAAAGTTTAATAAATGATCATCAAAATTATATTCCTCTCATAAATTTTTGAAAATGGACATTCCGAGTAATTAAAGGGGTAAAAAAATCCATTTTGGGAAGAGTAAAAACAGTTTTTTTACTCAAAATTTCTGTGTTTTCTCTACTCTTTTAATCTCTAGTGCTCGTAGTTCGAGAATTTTGTTTTCACCATTCGAAAGTTCTTCAATTATAAATTTTGAATAATCGTGAAATGCAACGTACGTCTATTTGCTGTTGTGACATATTGCGCATACAACACATTTGTATAATAAAATTGAGAAAACGATAGATATGCCGTTAACACAAAATAACATAATTGATCGTCTTACAATCGCGATGCATACGCGACGCGTTCGTAGAATGAAAAAGGAGGAGAATTTGCGCTCCACAAAAGTCGTTTATATTTTTCATTGTATACGTTGTATCGTTTTTTGTCGGCCAAAGCAAATAGCTTCCAGCTCGGAAATAGTTGTCGCTCGTTACACGCGGTCCGCGTACTTTCGTAATCACCGGCAGACTTGTAACGATGTGTTTCCCTATCGTTGCTTACCCTTACGGCTACGAGAACGTGACGTTTACACTAGTGAGGAATAAAAAATAACCCGCGTGTGCCCGAAGCGTAATTCTATAAATGCTATTCATAGCAGTTCGCCCTACGCTGTGTGTGTGTATCGCGAGAGATCGCGAATACGATGGACTTTGCTTTTATTCGCGAGTTTATATAATTTCTCGCCGGGTCGAGGAAAAATCAGGAGCAATCGACCGCGAGCAAAAGGGCAATTTAACGGTGGTAGCGAAAATTATATCACACGTTTTTGTATGTGTTTCTATCCTTCTCTCTTCTTGCAGGCGTTTAAAATAAAAAGCATATTCGTATAGGCATCATTATTCATAAACCGATCCGTTATAAAGGGATGGTAAAAAAAAAAAAAAGGAAAATACAGTAAAGAATTAATATCGTAGCTAGGTTTGACTGTGCAAACTCCCGTTTTGTTTTTTTTTTGTTTTTTTAACTCCATATTGCTTTCACACACCAAAATAGTTTTGCATTTCGGACTATCTGGGGTAAAATTTAATAACGGCCACTATGAAAAAAATAAAAGACGGCCGCTCTCGTCAGATTGTGTACATTGGAATTCCTATACGTTGTTTGTGTATCGAGAATCATGTAAATATCAAGGCAAGTTCATTTTATCAACGCCGAACTCTCGACCGGTAGTCGCTCGAAAGTAATTAATATACGATCTCGATTTTCGTCTCTAGCACAATAATCACCGTTAAACTTTCGCACGGTTATTCGCCACGTGTCCTGGCTCTCTTTTATGCATCTACCTTTATATGCGTGGAATTTCGCGAGAGAGCGCACGCGGCTTGTTGAGACTCCAGAGTATCGATTCGTTCTGTCGGAAAACCAGGCATATACTTATATAAACATAAATATAAATATATATATATTTATATATGTATATAGATATATTTTATGTGTGATGGATGATTCTAAATAAGTGCGAAAAATTTTAGGAAATGATTTCTTATCGAAAATTAAAATGGAGGCTTTCATATAAACATATACTTCTTCATAATCCCTCCCTAAGGAGTTACACTCTTCCAAAAGGGAGGAAAGAGAGAATTAGGTTTTTGTTTATTATAATTTTGCGTTGCTCTTGTTGCATTTTTTTCCCAACATTTACTATAATTTTTTTATTTTGCTTGCTTTTTTCATTTTAAAATTCAACTTCTCGTCATTCGAAACCTATGCCATATAGCACCGTGCTGTGCATTTGTATTTTTTTTCTTGAAAACTATTAGTTTTGCGAAAAAAATAAAAGAAATAAAAAAGATTCTATAGAAGTCAAGCTTTCTAATGCATATTTTTAGATGATCACATTCCGGCCGGCTATAAAGTTATAATAAAAAAAAATTGAATAGGGATTGCTAGTTTCATCCCTTTATAACGATACGGGGGGATTAAAAAAATATTAATAAGTATCCTGTTTACCAGTGGAAAATGTCTACTAAATTTCATTTTTTTAACTTGCCCAAAATTTGAGAAAAGAAATAAAAATCTAATTTTCACCTCTCTCTTTGGATGAGTATAACTCCTCAGGAAGAATTATAGAAGTATATGTTTATATGAAAGACTCCCCTCTTAATTTTTAACAAAGAAACATCTCCTAAAATTTTTCACATTTATTTAGAATCACTCTATATACAGGGTGTCCCATTTTAAAGGACCCACTCAAATATCTCAGAAACACTGCGTTAAATCGAAAAATGTTTCAAACAAAAGTTGTGTGGCTTCAAGGGGGCCATAAGATGGTGACAATGATTTGACCTTGGAAAATCATTTGAAGATCATGTGAAGGTCAACTTTAAAATCTTAAATAGAAACCCCCATTTTTTATTTAGTATTCTTGTAGCTGACATCGAGAGTTTTCCGAAACACTATAATAAAATATTTTTTCATTAAGTACTTTTTGAGTTATTTTATATTTTAATCTGACATATTTTGTGCCAAAAAAAAAAAAAAAATAATTATTTAAAAAAATACATTGTAAATAATTTTCTTAAAAACAATAATTTTTTTATACTAATTGATATATCCACAAGTATATCCATAGGTTCGAAACTCGAAGATATCGCTAATTGACACATATGTGCTCTACATGCGCACATTTACTGATTATTAACACTCGATGTATTTTTTCTCTCCCTTCTAAGATTCAGCTTCCTAAAAATACAATAGATAAGATACAAACAAGGGACACTTTGCAATATCTCCTCACTTCATTAAAAAGTCCAGTCTATTCAAAGATTATAAAAAAAAATTCCCTGAGAATTCCCTGATTTATCAAGTAATTTGTTCGAAATTCCAGGTAAAATTAGAGAATTTACAGATGGAACTTTTTAAAATAAGTTTTTTAATGCTTTTCGCTCATACAAAGGAAAAGTAAACCATTTTAATTTTAAATAATACATTTAAAAATGTATTGAAAAGAATTGAATGATTTTTGCAAGATTAGCAATTTTTATTTGCATAATATTTTCATTTCCTATCATTAATTGTAAGAATTACAATACAAAATGTGTACTCATTGTCAATATTATGTGTTCAGCATTTCTTGCTATGACAATGAACATATAATTAAAGAGAGAAAGAGAGAGAGAGAGAGAGAGAGAGAGAGAGAGAGAGAGAGAGATTTATTATATATTTGAAACATATAATTCACAATCATTGGCCAATCAGATTGTCGTTGCTTGCAATATAAGAACAAAATGATGAAAAAGAGAATTTTTGAAAAAATTCCCTGAGAATAAAATTCCATGAGAGTTCTCTGATTTTTCAGGTTAAAAGCAAAATCCCTGAGAATTCTAGGTTTTTCCAGGACGTAAACACCCTAAAGTCATATATAGACCAAATAGAAAGGCAAAAACGAAAGAATAAAAAGTACATTTATGAAAAATCAATGAAAATCACAAATCAGTCAATAAAAAGTTCTGCTTGTAAAGATTTCGTAACAAACAAATGTGAAATTTTTCTGTAAAATTCTTTCGAAAAACTGCCGCGCGTCATAAGACGGGTGCAGCGAATCGATCTTCGGTGTAGTTGTTCCTAGTCGAGGCGCGCGCGAGTACCAATCGATTTCAAGAGAGAGAGAGAGAGAGAGAGAGAGAGTTCGCGGCATCTTGGCGAGAAAACGCGTGGGCGCACCTGTGCGGATCCATGCGCTAGAAGTCCTCGCAAAACGATAGAAACGACTCCTCCGACGGACGGCCAGCTTTATGCGTCGTTATGTACCGGAGAGAAAACGATACCTGACAATTTTATAGCGGGACACCGTCTCTCTCCTATCCGGCCGAGCACGTATAAGCGTACATTTGTATCTGTGCGCGCGTCTGGGAACGCATACGCGCCCGTTTTACCGCAACGATGTTTCTCGTTCCGTATCCGATCGAGCGTCTAGTTTCTGGAAGACTAAACTCCACGCGGATTCCTCGACACTTCGGAGACAACGGCGTCGTGAACACGTTAAACCATAAGTAAAGGATATACACAGGGTGTAACAGGGTGTATCAGCAGTTCTTTTGAGGGAACAACGCATTTTCGTGAAAATATTGTTTTATATGCAAAAGTTGTAGAGCTCTAAGTAGCGCATTATATAATAATATTAGTATGACCTTGAATAGCACCGTCAAGGTCAAACAAAAATTACTTTGAATTTTTTTAATGGAACCCCCTATTTCTCATTACATATTCTTATAGCTTACCTCGAGAGCTTTTCAAAACACTATAATAAAGTATATTTTTATATATTGAGTACTTTTTGAGTTATTTTATATTTTAATCTGACATATTTTGATATAAAAAATTAAATATGTCGTAAAGTATTCAGTTTTCGATAATCGTACCGTAATACTTTTATGTACAGAATAATGAGACAAAGCAATTAGTATAAAAAAATAATTGTTTTTAAGAAAATTATTTACAATGTATTTTTTTAAACAATTTTTTTTTTTTGCGCTAATTGATTTCTCTTATTATTCTGTACATAAAAGTATTACGATAAGATTATCGAAAACTGAATATTTTACGAGATATTTTATTTTTTATATCAAAATATGTCAGATTAAAAATATAAAATATCTCAAAAAGTACTTAATGAAAAGATACTTTATTATAGTGTTTTGGAAAGCTCTCGAGGTAAGCTACAAGAATATGCAATGAAAAATAAGGGATTCCGTTTAAAAAATTCAAAGTAATTTTTATATGACCTTGACGATGCTATTCAAGGTCATACTAATATTATTGTATAATGCGCCACTTAGAGCTCTACCACTTTTGCATGAAACATTTTTCATGAAAATGCGTTGTTTCCTCAAAAAACTGCTGAAACGGGCGCTCTGTTTACACCCTGTATATATAGGATGATTCTAAATAAGTGGAAAAAATTTTAGGAGATGGTTCTTCGTCGAAAATTAAGGGGAGTCTTTCATATAAACATATACTCTTATATCCCTCCCTGAAAAAATTAAGTAAAAATTAGATTATTATTTATTTATTTTTTTTTTTTCAAATTTTAGACAAGTTAGAAAAATGAAATTTGGTAGACATTTTCCACTTGTAAAAGGAATACTTATCAATATTTTTCTAATTCTCCGTTATAAGAGGATGAAACTAGCAACCCCTATTCAATTTTTTATAAGAACTTTTTAACGGGCTGGAATGTGATCATTTAAAAATATACGTTAAAAAGCTCATTCCTTTAGAATCTTTTTTTTTTTTTATTAATAATTTTCAAGAAAACAAAAAATACATTATCACGCACAGCACGATACTAAATGGCATAGTAAATAGCATTTTGAGTTACGAGAAGTTGAATATTAGAATAAAAAAAAACCAAGCAAAACAAAATTATAGTAAATGTTGGGGAAAAAATGGAACAAAAGAAAAAACACAGAATCAAAATAAAAACTATAATTATAATTTTCACCTCCTTCTTTGGAAGAAACTGTCTTTTCAAGGAGAGATATAGACGTATATGTTTATATGAAAGACTCCCCTTAATTTTCGACAAAGAATCATCTCCTAAAATTTTTCGCACTCATTTAGAATCACCCCGTATAACTGGCACCTCGGAGAGAAAAGGTTGAGATGCTTCTTGTTTTTTATAAGGTTTTTATAATTCTCACGGATTTATTTCTTTATATAAGCGGACGAGGTAATGTATTAAGTTGATGCAAAAGTTGATGTTTGTCGTAGATATTTCTCAAATAAAGTCGAAACGAAATTATACACAGTACGTGCTGCGAGGGAAATCGACAAACTTTAATAATGTATTTCAATGATATTTTTCGGCAGGAAAAATTCATATATACGATATGAATCTATTGAATCTCTAGTTGAATTGGAGTTTATTATTATACGTGTTAAAATAAAATTATATAAATGTTATTTCAATATTTCATTTATTTTTTATTCATTTTTTAATTATTTTTACAATTTTATTATTCAAGGAAGCATCTTGTGAAACAAAACAAGATTTGCAAACACATTGCAATACATGGAATACATAGCAACAGATGACGGTATATTTGCAGACATACAGGGTGGACGTTTTAAATTATTTATAGAAGGGTAATATTAATACACACAATTTGATAATGCAAAATAAAAAAAAATTGATAAAAGTAACGTAAGTAAGAAATAATAAAATAACATTCATGATAATTTTAGATTGTCATGTACAATAATATACTTTTATTTCGATAACGAATCCGGATAAATATATATATATATATATATATATATATATATATATATATATATATATATATATATGACCTATTTTGTTACAAAATATCTCTGGAACATACTATTAAAGTTTGTTGATTTTTCTCGTTGGAAATTCTGTTATCTCTGTTATTTGAAAATAATTTTTATTATTCAAAATAACTTATTGATTCCAATACACTTTTTTATTTAGAAAGAAAATTTTTTTCGAAATATGATTGAGCGAATTTAATTTAGAAACGTCATGCCATGTCTATTTATTCAATAAAAATTTAATAAAAACAGAACTTAATCAAAAAGCGACATGTGTGTTTCGCGCATATCTGATATAATATAATAGCCATTAAAATCTTGATGTAATAATTTAGTCTAAGTCAAATACATAGATTTAATACATTTCATATGTGTCTCGTAAAGAATATTATTAATATTTTCGAGTTATACGAGGATAATATTATAGGGCTTATTCGCGAAACGAAAAGTGTGTGAGCGCTAAAATTTAACGTCAATTATTTCAACGGTATAGATACGTCATAGCGTACAGCCAATTGTTATTCTGGCATCCTGTGCGAAATTTTTCCGAGAAGTATCGAGTTATTATATCAATTATGCAAATGCCGCGTTTGTAAAAAGGATCATGCGCACGAGATTTATTTAAGGGCGATTCTTGTCTCGCGTCGACGTCGCTGGCGTCACATCGGTCGTCTACCAGTCCCGGCACGTTAGAGTATTTTTATAAGAGCCCAGGGTCGGCCCGAGATGTTAGAAGACGAAAGGGGATGGGACGAGGGAAAAGTGAGATAGACGACTAGGAACGAAAGGAGAGAGCGAAATGCCCAGGGGAGTCAGTGAGGAAGTCGGCGAAAGATCGCGATGGCAGATGACACGGGGCAAAGACGGGATCAGGAAGGGATGTGAAAAATGGAGACGTGCCGAATGAATGCCACCCACCAAGGAAGACTAAGGGCATCGTGCGAGATATGGAGTAAGTTAGAGAGAGAGAGAGAGAGAGAGAGAGAAAGTCCCACATGTTGACGTCTCGTACATTCGTAGAAATAATTACTTTGTTGCAATGCTCTTTTCTTCAGTGTTTAGAGTTTCTTCCTTTTTTTTTTACGTTAGACTATCGTAGAAATATTATTTCTCTTTTTTATTAGATTCTGTGTTAAATAAAGTATTATTACAAGCAAAAATTCGAAACTTTTTCAACAACGCTTACGTATTAT
The DNA here is from genome assembly GCF_030449975.1 of Polyergus mexicanus. Classification (NCBI taxonomy): domain Eukaryota; kingdom Metazoa; phylum Arthropoda; class Insecta; order Hymenoptera; family Formicidae; genus Polyergus; species Polyergus mexicanus. Next base: position 4,986,964 of record NW_027223331.1, on the reverse strand, counting down.
ACAGGGTGTTCTAGACCACCCGTACACCCCTTTTTCTTTCAAAAACTAAGTATTTTAGAGAAAAATGTTTTCAACAAAAATTGTATGGTTTTGAGGGGAACATAAGATGGTGTCATTGGTTTGATCTTGGATGGCATCGTTAAGGTCAAGTCAAGGACACTTTTAATTTCTTAAACGGAACCCCCTATTTTTTATTGCACATTCTTATAGCTTATGTCGAGAGCTTTCCAAAACACTATAATAAAGTATCTTTGCATTAAGTACTTTTTAACTTATTTTATATATTAATCTGACATATTTTCATATAAAAAATTAAATATCTTGTAAAATATTTAGTTTTCGATAATCTTACCGTAATACTTTTATGTACAGAATAACGAGACAAATGAATTAGTATAAAAAAATAATTGTTTTTAAGAAAATTATTTACAATGTATTTTTTAAAATAATTATTTGTTTTTTTTGGCATTAATTGATTTATCTCGTTATTCTGTACATAAAAGTATTACGGTAAGATTATCGAAAACTGAATATTTTACGAAATATTTTATTTTTTATATCAAAATATGTCAGATTAATATATAAAATAATTTAAAAAATACTTAATAAAAAAATACTTTATTACAATGTTTTGGAAAGCTCTCGAGATAAGCTACAAGAATGTGTAATGAAAAATAGGGAGTTCCATTTAAGAAATTAAAGGTGTCCTTGACTAGACCTTAACGATGCCATCCAAGGTCAAACCAATGACACCATCTTATGTTCCCCTTAAAACCATACAATTTTTGTTGAAAACATTTTTCTCTAAAATGCTTAGTTTTTGAAAGAAAAGAGATGTACGGGTGGTCTAGGACACCCTGTATAATATTATATAAAATAAAATCGGAGAAGCCGACACACTGTGTAGATTAAAATTAATTATGAAGCACAACTTTGAATATACGTATCTCATTTAGTAATGTAATTATAGAGATGCTTTTGAAATTCATGCGTAAACAATGTTGAAAAAACACATATCTCTTCGCTACCAGTACAATCGTAACAATAATTCTTGTACATGTGATAACATTGAATACGGAAATCGTCATCTCGAATATCTTGTCACAAATAAAGTGCATCTTTTACACTTTTTTATGTAATACCTTTAAATGTTGTTAAAAGAAACTATGGTAAACTTTATTTTTTTTTATTACATTTAAAAAAGTGTATAAAAAAATAATACTATCTATTTAATGTATAAAAATTATTTTACCTGTTTTCATATCGTTTTTGTTATAAAGCTGAAATATCAATTTTTTTTTTTTTTAAATAGATATATAAATTACAACGATTTTGTTGTAAAAATACTATATAGCTTGCTTAAATAATCAGTTCTCTGCGCACGTGATAAAAAATATTTCAAAATTTGTTGTATAAAGTACAATATAGTGGCATTGTTGTATTGCAGCCAATTGTAAATTTGCGGTTAATAAATATATTTTGTTAAATATTATTCACTCTCTCTCTCTCTCTCTCTCTCTCTCTCTCTCAGCAACGAATATTAATCAATACGCAAATTGCATTGCTGGAAATACAAGTTGGTTTGTAATGTGCCGTTACTATTGAAATAATCTGTTGTTTATAAACTCAAAAACATGCTTTTAAAACTCCTGTTTTATTCGATGCAAAAGTTAAAACATGACAGGTATCGCGCACGCATCCGCTATTGTATTTAATAAATAATAGCATGCTATTGTATTAATATATAAATGTCAAAATTTAAATTTTACAATGGCATGCTATTATTTATTAAATATTATATATATACATATATACTCTATACACATTCTCGTTATTGCTCAAGAAAAATGAAGAGGAAAAAGAAAAGAAAAAAAAAAAAAAAGATTAAATATACTTTTCGCATTAAGATGCGAAAGCATAAATGACGTAACTTTTTTGTCGAGAAACAAGAGTCAGAGGGAGAGAGGACTTTTCTTTATTAACTCTTCTTTTTTCTCAACGCGAAAGTTACGCTCGTTCGTAAAGAAATTTCTTTGGCTAACGTTTTACAGTTAAACGGGACTGTATTAAAAATATCGCTCGCGGCAATGAGAATCGATACGGTGGCAAGAGGGTAACGGGGTTGTCGACGTTACGGCCATCCTACGGAAGAACGAAATGAGCCGCCGGGGCGCGCGACGTGTCGTTGCCTTCTCGGCAAAAGCCTTTGTTGTTCATGTCGCGAGACCCGCACAAAGTTGACGAGTTAGCTCGCACGCTAAGGACATATTGTATAATCGCAACTCTCCTCTCCCAACCCCCCACCCATCGATCCTACCGCCTTTCCCCCTCCCCCCTTGCTCCGGAGTACAAGGCGATTAATGCGGGCAAATTATGCAGCGCATCTAAGCTTTTGGTTTTGTCGCGATTACACAAGCGCAGCTTGGGAGCAGAATGTATTTTCAGACGACGCGGTAACGTAAATTCATTATCACACGAGAACGCCGCCAATATAGCAAACGCTTGTTCGCTGAAATCTCTCTCTTCTCCCCTCCACCTACCCCCCCTCTCTCGCTCTCTCTCTCTCTCTCCGGCTACCGCGCGTTGAATGAATACGTTTATCCTGTTTAAAATCTAGACAAATTGCATTTTGCAAAATAGTTTCTAATATTATACATCCTACGCATCTGTCTTATCGAAATATCTGTCGTTTCGAAGCCTACTCGAAGACGATCGGGAGGGGTGGGGGTGGGGGGCGGGGAGGGGGAGGGAAGGGAAGAAACTCAATATCCGCAATTTTTTTATGTGATAAATTGTTAATATATAATTGAAGTTATTGTTATTTTGTTTTTATATTTGCTATATATTAATCTCATTCTTCTTCTCTCTCTCTCCCTCTCTCTTTATTTTTATCTAAACACTTAATCATTTATTTACAATTTTATTAATTTTAAAGCTGACTTTTATCCTTACAATTAATATTTAATATACGCATTATTAATTTTGTTTATTTTACTCTGTGTCATGCATTAAATTAGCATTATTACAATTACGGACGATGGGGAATACATTTTTTTCACGATAGTAATAAGATATACGGGGTGTTAGAAAAGTATGGAAACGGTCAAATGTTTCGAAAACGAAACTTTTCTGAGAAAAATATTTCCAACCGAAGTTGTAGAGCTCTAAGTGGCGCATTATATAATAATATAAGTATGACTTTAAATAGTACAGAATAATGAGACAAATCAATTAGTATAAACAATAATTGTTTTTAAAAAAATTATTTACAATGTATTTTTTTAAACAATTATTTGTTTGTTTTTTTTTGGCACTAATTCATTTGTCTCATTATTTTGTACATAAAAGTATTACGGTAAGATTATCGAAAACTGAATATTTTACGAAATATTTTATTTTTTATATCAAAATATCTCAGATTAAGATATAAAATAACTCAAAAAAATACTTAATAAAAAAATACTTTATTATAGTGCCTTGAAAAGCTCTCAAGATGAGCTACAAGAATATGTAATAAAAACTATAGTATTCCATTTAAAAAATTAAATGTGACTTTCATGTGACCTTCAAATAACTCTTCAAGGTCAAACCGATAGTATCATCTTATGGCCCTCTCGAAACCATACAACTTTTACATGTGTTTAATCATTATTCAGTTATTCAGTTATTATCTATATTTTGACACTTTATTGGGATATAATTTATTTGTTCTAAATTAACTAAAAAAACCAGCAACAAGAATATTCAATAACTATGGACCACGGTATATTGTAATATACAAGGTGTCCCCAATTTAAATGGCAAAACTTCAGGAGCGTGTAGGGGACCGAAAAGCTAAGACAGAAAGTCCTTTATAATATAATAGATTCTCAAATATTTTTATTTATATTATACTTTATACATATACATCTATCAATCTCTCTCTTCTTTCTTATTCTCATTGTGTGTATAAAATTTTCCTCTTGTTTTTTGTAAAAATTTTTATTATAATTTTGACATAACTTTTCAAACTATTTCTAACAAAAAAAAAAAAGGTTACACCGATGGGAACATATGTATGAATATGAATCATTATAAAACGCAATATTCGACAGTTAAACGCGATTATGTAGATATAAATTTCGATTATAATATATGAAATATACATATATCTGAGCGTATTACATTGTTAATTCTCGATATATTTAAACGCTTTGCCGGATCTACATGATTCGCAGGGACAACATGGCTCGTCCACACAAAGCGATTCCTCGGGGGTTCGCATCCTGAAAATATATACATGCGCGCAAATCGATGAACGAATATGGGCCAAAAGTCTTTCCCTGTTCAAATGCAGTCGTGAAACATTTGCGTTTAACGCATCTCTTATGATGAGCGCAATTTTTCTCCCCATTCGTGCTACATCTTATTGATATCATCATTAAATTATTTTTATTCCAGATGATCCGCACTCACGCTTTGACCTCCCTCTCTCTCTCTCTCTCTCTCTCTCTCTCTCAGTTTCTTTTGTTCGAATATTAGCTCGTTCGCTTTTGGAATCGGATACCAGTACAACGGAACCAGTACGACGAGCGTCTGATCCATATGACGTAACGATCGTACACGGCATTTCTCTAGTCTAGAGATTCGGACTCGACTTCCGGTTCGTCTTGTGTGTGAGTTCGCGACGGTATCTTGCTAATGGTTTCTCTCTGACGGTGCCTGGTAAAACGGATGGTCACAGAATCGTCGATGTAGCTCTACGGATTTGGTCTTGGGGGAGACGTTATTAGGAAGATGACTTGGATACGGTCGTCGTTATTTCGTATAGTGTCGGATCAGGCTAACGGATCTTGTTCCCTTATTTGTATGATACGGCACGACTGATATCTTGACGACGATCCCGATTTTGTTTTACCAATCGATATCCTTATGATTGGAAAAGCGCGCGCTCTTTAATCGGTTCATATTACGCGCGATATTTGTAGAATATCCTAGAGTTTGCTCGTAATTTCTAAAAATATTTGTAGGGCAAATCCGGCGGATTGATATCGCATTAACAATTGTAGAAACGTAATTTTGATATATAATTCGAGAATATCTTTTGTGATATCCTCGCTGAGATTATTTTATTCCAATTTTTTTATAAATATCTAACAAATGAAAAATTAGTCATGATAATTGTAATATCTAAATAAGATATTTTCGAAAGGTTTCTTTCACAAATCTACATGTTCATAAATCGTTATTGCTTATTCCAAAACAGTCGTAAAGATACGTTTACGTTGAATTACGTAATATCGCAGTTACTCCTTTCCTATACGGCTGTCTATTTCGTGTCAAAGTACATCATTAATTTATTCTGCAATTAAATCTTGAACACGTTACCACGTTGCAAACGCAGTCCATACGGTTGGCGGAAACTCTCAAAGGTACACGCGATCAATCGCAACGCGATTCATCGAATATAAATTTAATAGACGGCCCTGTTTCCCGCGAGTTACACACTTCCTACGCGCGCCACACATTTAATTATAATTACTAAACTTAATTAAATTGAACGCATATTCGCGTCATTGTCAGTCGCCGCGAAACCGAGTTGGCGTCATTTTGTATCGGCCAAACCTGGAAAGCTATTTCTTTTGTCGCTCATTATCTTTCCCGTTACTCCGGAATAATGGCGATCCGATTATATACGGCTCAAATACAGAGAGTCGCTACAGCGGAAGATATATATATATATATTTTTTTTTATTTAACTCTCCCGAGATAGTACGGAATGGTCGCCAACGAATAGTCCAACGACGGATTAAGCAGCAAGCGATTAAGCCAAACGATTCGTCGAATTCAGATTCGGCGCATAGGTGATATTCCTAAGGCGAACGAGCGGGATCTATTCGGATCTCTGAATCTTAAATTAGAATTTTAGGTGAATCCCGATTCGACGACCCTACAACGTACGCGACATTCCCAATCGATGATGATGAAGTTGGGAAAAAGAGAGGGAAATGCAAAGAGTGGGAGATAAATAGGAAAACTTTGAATCTCTCTGAAAGCTTCACAGAGAGAAAAAGTTCATATATAATTATATATATATAAATATATAAAATTATACAGAGTGTCTCGGAATTAAACGACAAACTTCAGGTAGTTATAAAGGGCATCAAAACAAACCAATTTTGCCAATAAACCCGTGTCTTTAAATAAATCATTTTCGTACTAGAGAATTCGAAGATTAACTTGGGAATCTCGCGAGCCCAAAAGTTTTGATTTTGACGAAACTTTACGTACACTTTACATTAACGTAAGATTATCGAAAATTGAATATTTTACGAAATATTTAATTTTTTATATCAAAATATGTCAGATTAAAATATAAAATAACTCAAAAAGTACTTAATGAAAAAGTACCTTATTCTAGTGTTTTGGAAAGCTCTCGAGATAAGCTACAAGAATATGTAATGAAAAATAGGGGGTTTAGTTTAAAAAACGGAAGTTGACCTTCAAATGATCTTACAAATGACCTTTAATGTCAAATCCAAGGTCACTATTAGATAGCCTTCTTTGTTCCCCTAGGGTGGAACTTTTAAAATGGTACACCTTGTATATACTTATATTTGATTATATTTTAATGTTTTCCCTGGAGCTTATAAGCTTTGGAAAAATTGTGTATATTCACCTAGCGTACGTAATAGTTAGAGTGATATATATTAATGTTATAAATAATGGTATATACGAGCATGAAAAAAATATCGCTCGTGGATGATCGGATGCGCAATTGCATCCTTTGCGATCTTTTCGTTTGGCCATTATTATATCATTGAATTGCAGGATGCAATTATCTTCCCCTCTTACATCAATATTCTGTGCCTCATTTACATATATCCTAATGGCGCCGCGCTTACAGCTCGCCAATCTGACGATTCGTTCATTTCCGAGAATGCCACCTAAACCAATATGTAACACTCGTGCATTATCGCGAATAGAGCTCATAAACATAAGCGGAATCATGCATACCAATTCGACACATACACGCGAGTAAACATAAACATAAATCGTTCCGGGAGCCGATCTATTACGTATATGCGAACGAGAAAAGTAATGATGCGCCGTTTATAAGTATATTTATATCGCCTCAATTATAAATTAATATTTATTAAGGAAATGGAAAACGCTTGGAAAGAGTTTTGTAAAGAAGCGAGATATTTTGTTAGATTTAATTAGATTGAATAAGAATAAGTAAAGTAAGTTTAGTAAGGTTTACCTTACCGACCTTCTGTCGCTATTTCCTCGCGATTCTTCCTCATCAAATTCCTCCGACGATAGATGAGAAATTTGCTGCCGATTTTACACGGAGAGATCTTCGCATCGAAAACGGCGAATATTTATCGAACGGATAAGCATGATTATTCCTTCGCGTTTTAAAATAGCTCGAGAGACTCCACTTCCGCTCCGGTTAACTTCCTTCACCGCACGTTATCCTCCCCCTCTATCACTCAACCATACTGCGTTCATTATAGAAAAGACATTGTCTCTTTTACCACGATGATGAGGTCGCGAGGGCACAGAAGAAACATTACCTATTCGACTTATCGAGATAAAAGATTATATAAATTTTAGAGAAAATGAGACGCATGAAACTCCGTCTCCGTGACATCGATTATTTGTAAGAAACATTGAGCCTGATCGAATAACTAGCCAATAGGGTAGGATACAAGTAAAGAACAAGTAAATCATGTAAATATAAAAGTGAATTTGTACGGTTCAGTTGGTCACCTAAAACAAAAGTAAATGTTTAAAGTCCTATTGTATCGATTAACTATGTATATATATAGAAGACATTATATATATATCGCAAAAGTAAAATTACAAGAGAGTAATTAATTTTTTTGGATCATATATTACTCGAATTAATTCTATAAATTAATAGATGAGAAAGATCTTATTCCCATCCCTTCTCTTCTCCCGTTGTTAAATAATTTTTAATCGTACACATTTGGAAAATTTGTTTTTTTTATTAAAAACTTCGCCGGTTAAAATTTCTGTGTTAAATATTTAACACATTCATATGTTAATTTAACATATTGCTGTTGTATTAATTGAACTCAAGTGTTTTTTTTTAAATAACTGAAATTATTAAAATAACTGAAAAAAATGTAAAAATAACACAATGTGCATCTATTTTTAATTTTACACAATAGATATGTTCCGTATAAGTAACAGGATTTATCTATTAAAATGTACAGAAAAAAAATGTTGATTTTATTCTACATTAGGAGTGACAGACCATCAATAACATTTTTCCAAATTTAATTTTATTAAAAATATGATGATTTTACACAAAATTAATTTCAAATTACTTTGAGATTTGCATTTATTTTGTGTTAAAATATTAACGTAATATTAGTGTCACCATTTAACATATTCATATTATTATTGTTTACTTTCGAGATGTCGCCAGTAGATAAATTAATGGACGAGTGTTTACACGACTAAACTGGCAATTTATTGTTTGATTGTTACATGGCAACGTTTCGACCATATGATTTTGGTCCTTATCAAGTGAACTAAAACATGTTTTCCGAAACACGTTATAAACCGTTATGTTTATAGGAGACTTAATTTTTTGAAACAACGTGATAATATTATTCCGAGTACCGAGGAAAATAGTATAGACAAACTCTCCTACATTGCATTTGTTGAAGGTTTGAGTAATCAGTCGGTTTTTTTAAAAACATGGGTTTTACGTTATTGTCTACAATATATCTAAAAAATTAAACTCATTGATTAAACGTGGTAAAGATGGACCGCCTTTTAGTAATAGAACGGAAGTTGTTTATAAAATAAATTGCAAGAACTGTAGAGCTTCATATATTGGCCAAACGAAAAAACATTTAAGTATCCGCGTCAAGGAACATTTTAATAACATAAAAATGCACGCAAGCAATCTTTCCGTAATTAGCAAACACAAATTAGAATTTGATCATGACTTGGATCGGTCAGCGCCTGATATTCTGCATACCAAAAAAAAAAAAACATGTAAGAAAGAGAGAAATAGCTGAAATGTTCTTTGTTAAAAAATATGACGACATTATTAACTCTCAAAAGGACACAGAGAATTTAAATAATATATACGATATAGATTAATAAAGGTCGTTTAGTCTTTCTTAGTATCTCAAACAGAGAGATTGACACAGTGTCATTATGACATATCGATTTTTCTCTTTCAACTTTTGAACTATAACGCAGGTACATAATATCGTTTATTTTATTTCTGTAACGTGATTATCATTATTTATAATATTGTAATTTTAGTTCACTTGATAAGGACCAAAACCATATGGTCGAAACATTGTGATGTAACAATCAAATAATAAATTGGCAGTTCCCATACAGCACCGCAAGATTGCAATAACATTGCAGCAACATTTTTCTGCAAGATTGCAACATTGCAGAAACATTGCGAAATGTTGCTGCAACGTTGTTATGATATTGCAGCAACAGTAAAATGTCCGCCTACAGAAATATTGCAATATAATATCGTAGCAACATAGCAATATAATATATATGCAATAATGCTTTATATATATTTATCGATACAATATCCTTAACATATAAAAAAAAATAATATGAAAATAGGCCTATAAGAGACAGGATCTAGCGTGTATATAGATTTTCTGTATTATAATAATAACAAAGTTATAAAATGTAAATTTTTCAGTACACATTCGACTTCCTTCAGTGACAGAGAATATCTAAGAAAAATAAGAAAAAACTCAATTTGCAATTGTGTAAATTTACAATTTCTTTGTATCCGAAATATTCAGATATCCGGATGCAAAAAGATTGTGGTGAATTTACGCATACAACGAGTTTTTTTTACATCTCTCTTGTCTTTATATAATCTCAAAATTTATTTATTAAAATCTGAAGTATCTTTTTTGCATACTAGAAAATTATTATCAAATTTTTGATTTTATATAGGAATGGAAACTATTAAAAGAATTCTTAGTCCAATGTCTGAGCCCCTGTATTAGGGTCATATCATACGACTTAAATTAACAAAAATAGTTATTATATCTTTTTAATCTTACTAGCCGCTCTTTGTAAACTTTGTATAATCATCATGATTAAAAATTAAATGCGGAATGCGCCGCATAGTGGTAAACGAATGAACTAGCGATTATTGAATACTTTTTTTGTAATATTTTCGGAATGTTGCTGTAACATTGCTAAAGTTATATTGTAAAATAATGTCTTTGCAATATTTCTGCAACATTAAACTGCAATATGCAATATTACAATGTTGCAGCAATGTTGTTGCAAGCTTCAGTGCTGTATGATTTTGGTCGTGTAAACACTCGTCTATTATATTCGTATTATGTTATATAGATTAACACAAAAATTGGTGTGGACCATTTGGGATATGTGATATCTGTTAAATTTAACAAATCTTTCAACTGTGTATAAATACACTTTAACAGCAAGATTTATAGCCGCGTCTTTGATTTTATTGATGCGACAATGTTGGTTCGCTGTGGAGAAAGTAGAGACCCTTTCGCGTGATATAGATCGTGAGATATGTTTCGACAACAAGTAGAAAAGTTTCCTCGCTACTTTACTAACAGTTTCGCGATACGTCATGCAATTTTATTTCGTTAACTAGTTCGAAGGAAATTTTAACGTAACGAGGAAACATCGCAGCTCGTAGCGGTGCAGCAAGTCACCGTGAGAAATTGCTGGTAAATAAGCAAAATCATTACAGAAAAGCATTACTTAAAAAAAAAAATTAGATACATTAAATGAACTAGACGATATTAGATAAATCGAATTTAATTCATTGCAAATATAAATAAGAAATAAATTTCAAGTTGATTTTTTTTGTAAAATTTATAAAAGCATTACTGTATTTTAACTTAATAAAATTTATCTGTAAAAAATATAATATTGATTGTGCATATAATGTCGATTAAAGGTGAAATCAATCGCGTAAATGCGAGATAAAATGGCATTTTTCATTATTAAAATAATATCTTTTATTAATTAATTCACGAAAATGTATCCACGATAAAGCGTTCGTTAAAGCATGCTATTACGATAATGTAACGATACCGTTGCATCATCGTAAACAAATAAACAATTGCAGACACGTGTATTTTAAATATGAAACGTGTAATTAAATACAATGGAATATGCAATTTTGCATGTATTTATAAAGTTTTTCTAAACATTCTTAATGATTTTAATGTCATATTTAAATGTGTATGATACGTTAAATGTATTTTCTGCAATGTATTTCAAAATTGCAAACATAATTTTCCTTATATATATCGTTATTACGGTATTTCATTTTAAGCTATAATATACAATATTACAGTCTTATAGTATATGTGTTTTGACTCTTCACAAATAATATTTGAAATTTGTATGAAACTCGTTTTCGTTCATTCTAAAAAAGGACAGGTGTAAACAGCTTTCAAAGCTATTACAGGATAAGTATTATAAACGACAACAAGAATCGATATTCTCTTTGAACTTTTCACTAGATTTTCCTTGACTAACGGTATCATTAGTTGTGTATGTGAAAAATGAATGCGCGTTCACCAACTGTTGTGCTTTCCCTTCGAGTTTTCAGCGCTTCTCGTTTCTCATCAACGTTCGCTCACGCGAATATGAATCGATCGTGAAAAAAAAAGAACGCGGTTAATTACGATCACATAGCATGTCAATTTACACGCAAATTCAACGATCGCCGTTTGTACGGCATTTCCGCGGCTTATGCATTAATTTTGCGCGATACACTCGGAAAGAGCAAATAATACAAGTACAACAATTTACTATATGATTAATTTATTTTATTATTAATTTTCGTTCCTATTGTCGATCCTTCTTTATACAGGATATGTAATAAAAAGATGGCTCCCCATTGTACCACATAAAATATCTATAAATATGTATTTATGTACGTGTAATTATTAATTTAATTTATTATGGAAAAGAGTACATTTCAATAATTATTATTATATTATTCTAATTTGTATGTTTTCATACATACGACCCGCGAATTTGTAAGACACAGAGGAAGCTGTACACTGATATATCCGAACCGCAACCCATGCGAGGTACACATCAGCTAATTACTATGGCGTCAGCTGTTTCACTGCTCGCGGGAGCACACTCATGCGTACGAATCGATCGAAAAAAAAAAAAAACTCGGTCTAATTACAATCGCGTGGCATGCTAATAAAGGCAGAATCGCAACATCCACAGCACAATTCGACGCAGATGCGTATCGATAGAAACACGACATTTCACATGCGCATTTAGATCAAATAACCAAGATTTCCTCCAACTGTATTTGAACAATTAACATGATCGTATTATTAAGTGTGCGTGTAAATGTGTGCATGTGTGTGTATGTCATTGTTTGTTTTTATATGTAATTATATGTTATATGTGTTATATATACAGGGTTAGGTTAGGTGGTCCTAGACCACCCATACACCCCTTTTCTTTCAAAAACTAAGCATTTTAGAGAAAAATGTTTTGAACAAAAATTGTATGGTTTTGAGGGGAAGATAAGATGGTGTCATTGGTTTGACCTTGGATGGCGTCGTTAAGGTCAAGTCAAGGACACCTTTAATTTCTTAAACGGAACTCCCTATTTTTCATTACATATTCTTGTAGCTTATCTCGAGAGCTTTCCAAAATACTATAATAAAGTATTTTTTCATAAAATACTTTTTGAGTTATTTTATATTTTAATCTGACATATTTTGATATAAAAAATTAAATATCTCATAAAATATTCAGTTTTCGATAATCTTACCGTAATACTTTTATGTACAGAATAACGAGACAAATCAATTAGTATAAAAAATAATTGTTTTTAAGAAAATTATTTACGATGTATTTTTTAAAATAATTATGTTTTTTTTGGCACAAAATATGTCAGATTACAATATAAAATAACTCAAAAAGTACTTTACGAAAAAATACTTTATTATAGTGTTTTGGAAAGCTCTCGACATAAGCTATAAGAATATGCAATAAAAAATAGGGAGTTCCATTTAAGAAATTAAAGATGTCTTTGATTTGACCTTAATGATGCCATCCAAGGTCAAACCAATGACATCATCTTATGTTCCCCTCAAAACCATACAATTTTTGTTCAAAACGTTTTTCTTTAAAATGCTTAGTTTTTGCAAGAAAAGGGGTGTACGGCTGGTCTAGGACACCCTGTATATATATATTGTATGTATCGATATATTTCTTTGTAGATTAAGCGATATTTTATTCAAATGCTTTTGACATCTTTTTAATTTTTAGCATAAAATACCCAGAATTAAACGAATAAAGTTTTTTAAACAAAAATTAAAATTGTAGTAAATCGAAACTTATTCGAAACTTAATCACAAATAAAATTTTGTAAGAAACTCTATAATACATTTTCTAGCATATATATGTTAATATCGAGTATTTTATTTTGCTATATTTAATATAATTATAGCAAATATTTCTCTGTCGCAAATAGACAGAATCCGACTGAGATTTCACTGAGATTTCTTTCAATGATATATGTTGATCGTATGTTTATTTATGCATTCTACAATATATCGTCAGTTTAATCAGCGTCATACAATTAGGCTAATCAACCTATTTCGCATTATCATACTTCACACGCTAAGCTTTAGGAGTACCTTATGAAATGATATCTCGATGGTCGTATCATATGTGTTGATTAATATGATACCGAATCGTAATTACCGGGTTTTCCCGATCGATTTGTATTTATGCGAATGAGCGGCCCCGAGCAATGAGACAGCTGCTGAAAAGACAGATACATCAGCTGTTGGGTAAATTCATTTATTATACTCGTGTGATTAATAATTCAACGCAAATGAAGAGCTTACTAAATTTTAGCTCTTCTATATTCTTTTTAATTTTTTTCCTATTGTAAATAAATATGAATAAATGTGACAAAAATTTTTGACGGTAATACGACAATAAATTCCAAATTTTTTTAAAAAAGTCGAAACTTTTATAATGTCTTTAATGTCGTCGCTAGCTCGTATTGTCCAGCGAGCGATACGAAGCAAAATGTCAAATTCAATGTTGATCAATTAAACACGGTGAATATACACAATAATTTGATAGTAAAGCCGGCTACGATTTATGCGAATGAGCGGTTCGAAACTGCTGCAATTCCGAATGCGAGAAGTTCGCTCAACTTTACTCGTACTACTGTCAGCGAAAACTCGATTCGCACTCCTTGACGTAATTTTGCGCGCCGCGTACTCCGCAATCCAAGTTGTTTTATTTCACGAGAGCTGCCGCGGTAATGCAATACGCGGATTTTTCCGCAATACAAAACGGTACACGCCGACCGTATTTGTCATTTCGATTTGCGATCCCATATTGAACATTATGGACGCGAATATTGGCGAGAGAGTTATCTCGTGCGACGCATTCACGAGGCGTTATCGATTCCATTTATTTCGGAATGTTGCGCATAACACATTCGATGCGGTACCTTTTTCTCTCGACTTTTCCTTTCGCACAAAGTTTGTTTCAGTTCCCTATACATCCGAGATAAGAATTGTAGAATGTGGAAATGTTCGATCTTTTTGTAAAAGCATGCACCGTTGGTACTTTTCGATGCGACGAAAATTCAATAGTTCTGCTTAGAATCCCTTAGATATCTTTCCGTAAGTTGACGAGTTAGTGATATATATATATATATATAAAAGAAGAATTTAATACTTTATTATAAAATATTTTTTCATTAAGTACTTTTTGAGTTATTTTATATTTTATCTGACAAATTTTGATATAAAAATTAAAATGTCTCGTAAAATATTTAGTTTTCGATAATCTTACCGTAATACTTTTCTGTACAGAATAATGAGACAAATCAATAAGTGTAAAAAAAAAAAAAAATAATAATTGTTTAAAAAAATACATTGTAAATAATTACATACTTTTTTGTAAAAACAATTAATTTTTTTTTATACTAATTGATTTGTCTCATTATTCTGTACATAAATGTATTACGGTAAGATTATCGAAAACTAAATATGTTACGAGATATTTTAATTTTTATATCAAAATATGTTAGATTAAAATATAAAATAACTCAAAAAGTATTTAATAAAAAAATATTTTATTTATACTGTTTTGAAAAGCTCTCGAGATAAGCTGCAAGAATATATTGTATAATAAAAAGTAGGCGGTTCTATTTAAAAAGTTGAAACTGACTTTCACGTCACCTTCACGCAACTATTCTAGGTCAAATTAATGACATTATCTTATGTCTCTTTCAAAACCATACGACTTTTATCTGAAACATTTTTTCATATTTAAAGCCGTTTTTGAGATCCAGGAGTGGGGTCAGACTTTAGAGATATCTTGTATATATGATGTCGGAAAATTACTTTCTATTCAATAAACCTTTTTCGTTAAATATCTCAAAAACCATACAAGATCGCCAAATAAAACAAAATTAACATTAATAAGCAATCTCATTCTTATAAAAATGTAAAGGTCAAGGTTATCGGCGAGGTGTCCGTTAATGTAAATAATTACCACAATTATATTATATTTTTTATCAATCTCTCTTAAAAAATGATGACTTTCTTGTAGGAGTCGCCAAAATTCCCTTTAAAAGTTTCCATTTTAAGCTAAAAGGAAGCTTCTCACAAAGTTTTATTGAAATCGAAAGTAAGCACTTTTCGGAATTTTATCCTTGTTATTATTACTAATAAAAATATTAATTAATTATTATTAATTTTTGAATATTAACTGTAAAAAGCGTAAATCATTTTTATGTATTTATTCCATTTTTTGTTCTAGTATTAACAAAAGATATTTATTTTGAAGTCTGTCAATCTAATTTGTTTACACCCTGTATATATATAATTAATATTTTTATCTTTATATTTATATATGGTCTATATTAATATCATTTGACTCAAGTTTGTTATAGTTTAAAAATAGAGTTTATTAAGTTTTATTTTGAAAGCTACCAGAGAAACTTGCTTGGAAAAGAAAAATTTGTTGATATTAAAAGCTTTTATATATATAAAATATTATATTTTTCTTATATGTATATACTCTTTTCGTTATCAACATTATTTTATATAAAGACTACTTCTGTAATATTGCAAAGTTTAGATTTGAAAAAGGAATATCTAATAACGCGATAAAATTCTTATACGAAAAGTAAGAGTACCTCGAAATCGTAAGACTTAAGTAAGTTAGAACTCGAGCTAAGTACATTCCGCGGCTGAGATACGATTCTTATTTAAATCTTGTTTCGTTTGTTGCAACAGCGAGGAATGAGCTGCAAATGACGACAACTTTGGAGATCAAACACATATGCGTTTACCGATCGCCCATACAGCACCGCAAGATTGCAATAACATTGCAGCAACATTTTTCTGCAAGATTGCAACATTGCAGAAACATTGCGAAATGTTGCTGCAACATTGTTATGATATTGCAGCAACAGTAAAATGTCCGCCTACAGAAATATTGCAATATAATATTGTAGCAACATAGCAATATAATATATATGCAATAATGCTTTATGTATATTTATCGATATAATATCCTTAACATATAAAAAAAAATAATAAGAAATTAGGCCTATAAGAGTCAGGATCTAGCGTGTATATAGTTTTTCTGTATTATAATAATAACGAAATTAGAAAATGTAAATTTTTCAGTACACATTCGACTTCCTTCAGTGACAGAGAATATCTAAGAGAAATAAGAAAAAACTCAATTTGCAATTGCGTAAATTCACAATTTTTTGTATTCGAAATATTCAGATATCCGGATGCAAAAAGATTGTGGTGAATTTACGCATACAACGAGTTTTTTCACATCTCTCTTGTCTTTATATAATCTCAAAATTTATTTATTAAAATTTGAAGTATCTTGCATATTAGAAAATTATTATCAAATTTTTTATTTTATATAAGAATGGAAACTATTAAAAGAATTCTTAGTCCAATGTCTGAGCCCCTGTATTAGGGTCATTATCATACGACTTAAATTAACAAAAATAGTTATTATATCTTTTTAATCTTACTAGCCGCTCTTTGTAAACTTTGTATAATCATCATAATTAAAAATTAAATGCGGAATAGATAGCGCAACATGCGCCGCATTGTGGTAAACGAATGAACTAGCGATTATTGAATACTTTTTTTGTAATATTTTCGGAAGGTTGCTGTAACATTGCTAAAGTTATATTGTAAAATAATGTCTTTGCAATATTTCTGCAACATTAAACTGCAATATGCAATATCACAATGTTGCAGCAATGTTGTTGCAAGCTTCAGTGCTGTATGAGCGATAGTTGATAATTATACAGTACTTTTCATTAGCGTGACAATGGTACGATGTAAAACACGAAGCAAAAGTTATTTTTCTAAATTATTACATATGATAATTAACGAAGATATCTTGTTATCCCAATTTGCTTTGATGTTCGCAATTGATGTTCAATTTTCGTGCCAACAAACGCGTCTTTATCGCAAAAGCGTGTAAAATTTTCCGCGATATCTTTAAAGTTACACGAATACGAGAGAAAACTATTTTTGATATCGATTTATTTTTATCAACGAGCAGTATTGTGGAATACGAATGGGAGGGGAATAGTAAAACTAGCAAACTTGACAGTGCTACAAAATACCCATATTCATCTTAACCTGAACGACAGATTCGATTTACTCTCGCTAATTAATGAAGATCTCGTCTCTCAAAGATGCGAATCCGATTCCGACCGCATCTCGGCAACTTGGTCGCGGGATATATGCATGTATATCTGTACGCCGATATTTCAATAGCGACGTAACTCATTGCGGTTTCGCGAACGCGAACTCGTTCAGGCGCATGCAGCCGTAAACTTATCGACCGCGGCGCTCATATTCCCGCGTGACTTACAAAGGCGCGCACGGAGAGGAGTGAGACCGTTGCCTCGTGATATATACGTATATACGCGGCGGATTAATTATCCCTTCTCCGAAGAGAGACGTAAATATACCGTGGCGTCCTCCCGTTGAGAGATGCTCCTTACCATCGATCGAGACTTCTTTCTCCTTTTTTCTCACGCGTCGCGCTTCTATTTTTAATCTGACTACAACATCGTGTTTGTCTTATACGCAGCGAGATGAGAGACGCGCCATTGAGGGAGAGATTTATGTTATAAGACAATTTCATTCGCGATATAATATCCTATTCCGAGTTTGATAACCACTCAATATACACAATATTCCAGGTCAGGTTAATGAAACTTCAGGGTCTTATTGGAAATTGAATTAGAAACAAAAAGTTCCTATAAACCTAACCTAACCTATAAATATAGGTCGGGAAATGCTTCGTTGAAAAGTTATAGCTGATAAATTTCAAAAAGATCACGTTTCTTTGATGATTCTTAAAAATAGCTTCAAAGTTCTTTATTCATTTTTAAAAAAATAACCAAATAATCTGATGGGTAATTAAATAACAAACTAAACTATAACTTTATTTAATTCTGATAAAGCGTTTAAAACAAAGAGGAGAAATTTGAAAAAAAACCACCTTTCGAGGGTCTTTCGTAAACATTACATTCGTAGCGCAAGCATTGCAAATGCAAACATAAAAATGTTCTTATTAAAGATTATAATTAATTATTTACCGAAAGTTTATTTGCTATAACTTTTTAACGTAGCGTTAGGTTAGAGGTCACCGTAGAGGTTAGGTTTATAGAAATTTTTTTGTTACAAATTCAATTTCCTATATAAGATCCTGAAGCTTCATTGACCTGATCTGGAACACTCTGTATGTATATGTATCCAATATAATATATAGATACGTTTCTTTATATGCATTATATATCTTACATTTGTCGATTTATCTCGATATCAAAATCTCGAATAAAATTAATTTCAACAAGTGTTTGTTTCGCAATCGCTGAAAATATAAATGTAAGACTTTCGGAAGCTGATTAAGATGAGAGAAAAGGGTAATTTTTTCCTCCGGGAAGAGAAATGCAAGCGAAGAAATTCGTCTCCACCCGTTATTAGCGTCTTCATCTTCGATGGAGAAGAGTCTGCGGGGCAATCTCTCGAGTCACGCGTCTAACGGAGGGTGGTGTCGTGACGGGGTTGGTTGTCCGCGCGTCCATTTGCTCGGCGTCGTTCCGTTTCGCGTAGCGTCGCATCGGTCGGTTATAAAAAATGATGAGGGAAAATGGGACCCTCCCCCTCCTCTCCTTCTCCCCCTCCCTCTCCCCCTAAAACACGGCGCGCTTTTCGCGCGCGAGCCGTTCAAGCCGGGGGTACAAATTACTGGCGCGCTGCACGGAGTTGGATGGAAACTAGTCTTGGGAATTGAGGGAGGCGCGCAGGGAAATTGCTATACAGCTAACGGTTTTACCTCCGCTTGTCTACCGCGCCCACCCTTACCCTCTTACACCCTTCTCTCTTCCCTTACTCTATATACAACCCGCTCCTCTCTCCTATTCCTTCCTCTTCCTCGCCGCTTCTACTCCGTATATACCCCTTCCCTCCACACCTTCGTCCGCACCGCGGCAACCAGTTTCCATCCGACTATAGCTCCCTACTGATATTGTAACGCCGAGCAAAGCCGTTGGTACCCACTCTCACCCCTCGCTACCTCATCCCTTACGCTTCTACCGACCCCCCCCCCCCACTCTCGTCCATACGCCCCTTTCTCAGTCTTGTGCTCTTGCGCTCGGTGTTTATGAGGGTCGAAGATTCGCAGTGTAACACCTGGGGCTTATGATTCCAAGCATTATTGCCGGAGTAAATTAACTATACGATACGGCTCGTTTCTTTCTACCCCCACTTCTTCTCTCTCTCTCTCTCCCTCACATTTTTTTATTTCTTGTAATATATTTAAATCTTCAAATCTTACAAAGTTTTCTGTAATATTCCCAATCGTCAAATGATAGATGACATGGTTCTGGAATAAAACCGCAAACTTAGAGTGTATAATAAATCCATATTATAAAATTAATGACTTTAGCATATATTGTTGCTTTGTTAAAATCGCTATTTTATAATCATAGTGCAATTTTCAGAACTGAATGGCAATAAAATGGATATTTATTTATAATTTATTTAAACTTGTTCTCTAAAATTTTGTATACAAGATGCATACAATACGATAGGATAAATATTTCAGCATTCTCGAGGGATGTTCAATAAAGAATAGTTTTCAAATAATTGTACAAACAAAAGTCTAAAAGGTCTAAGTTGGCGGAAAACGTACAGGTAATAGATTCTGTGCGGTTTTATCCATTTACCGGAGGGAAATCACTTGTACAAAAATTGCCTACCTATTCGGTTACAATAAGGCGGGGTAATATCGTGCGTAAATCACACGTGTATGACGTATGATATTGAATTCCTTTTTAATAGTACATTCAACTCGTTATTTAGAAAATTAAAATAGGAATTTTATATGATAATCTTCTTTAACGAGAAATATATATAAATTCGATTAATTATCACTAATAATTTTTATTTAAATATTTACATTAAACCTTCATTAATGTCTTGATTAAATAAATAATGGAAATTTTTTCAATATCAACTATAAGTATTGTCATATCAGATGTATGTTTCTATTATTGCTTCTAAATATTCACTTTTTTCGTGTACATATCCCAAATATCTCAATTTATTATTATATACAATACATAATTCACTCAAATCTCTCTGTCGCAGAGTTCATTTATTATTAACTTAAAGTTTAAATTTAATCTTAAGGATCAAGCTGAGTTTTTAATCCTGTTATATTGACAACACACACACATATACACAGCGGCCTGTCTAGTTACGCTGCCGACTAGCTTGCTAACTTCCTGTCGAGCTTCATATCACAACATCTTCCTGTTAAAAGATCCTTATAACGAGTCGTTTCGAAATTGCACTATAAAAGGATACGTCAGATTAAAATTTGAAAATTTCTTACTACCTGCTCCCATTGAAAAACAGTCACCGCCGATGTATCACCGGGTATATCGACAGTTGCCGTTGAGAAATTAATTTCCTGTAACGAGGGGATGGTTCGAGAGGTTCTCCGGCGGGCAATATATAGATAGCAATATGGGCTTCGTAGGCACTTAAGATCCGACTGGTTCGCGGTTGAAACGGTAAAGTCAATGTCTTACGAGTTAAAGTTGGCCGCAGAGACACGGGGGTGGCTATGGCAACGTACACCTCTCTCTCTTCTCCTTCCATCTCTTTGCCCACTCCATTCTTCCCTCCTTTTCACGATGTTGTCTGCCGGCGTAGTATCATGTCCAAGTTAATTAGGTCAGCGAAATGGGCAGAAAATAAAAATATCTTATCTTTTTATATACATATATATTATTTTATTTCGTAAGATTCTTTTCTTTTTATACGAGAAAGCAGGAAGTCGATCGGTTGAGAAAATACTCGGAGAGAAAAAATAGTTTAAATTAAATATTGAACCCGTTTTGGCTCGCTTCGTGATCGATTTTCATCGAACGAGAATTCCTCCCTTTCTTTACATTAGTAATTTAACGAGCCGTTCTTATCGGAAGTTGTTACAACGAGATCAATTAGATTCTTGCGATTTTACGAAAATTAATTTCGTACACGAAGCAAGAACGCACACAGCTGAAAAATATTTCTGACCGTTTAAGAGACGGTAGCTATTTTTTTCGGCTGAGAATTTATCTGTCGAGTGCGTGACTACGCTAAAAGAGAAATTTTAAAAATTTATGTAGTCAAACTACACCGCCGTGCTCACATATAGTTTCAATTTTACGTTGGAAAGGAGAGATAATTTAATCCTTGACAAACGCATACGCTGCGAAACAAAGTTTATATACATGTACATATGTGTACCGTAACGTCTTGAGATGTTAATTATGTAAAAATCAAGTAGTCGAATACGATCATGTTTATTATATAAATGTTGGCATTACTATTTTTCTTTATTCAGAAATTTTGATAAAATTATAATTAAGATACTATAAGAATTACTATATCACACGTAATAGAAAAACTTAGCTAAATATTTGTTCTTAGAATAAAAGTTTCCCCTTACGTGCAAATAAAAATTGATACTGTAATAAGATGTTCGAGATCTCTTATGGCGCAAAAAACGATTCTTTGTTGATTTCATATACGTACGCAAATCAATTTTATATCTCGGAGCGCTTCTGCATTACTCATATATAAAAATACAGGGTGTTCCTAATCATCCGTACAGGCCTTTTAAAAAAAAGCGAAGTAGATTTTATTAGAAAAATTGCAATTTCAATGACTAAATTAAAAATACATTCGGTAATTATTTACTATAATGAACCCAACTCCAATGATGTTGACCTTGAGATATGTTGTCAAGGACATAATTCTGAGTAACTTTTCCTTATTACTTAATCGGCGATCTTTTATAATTTTTGAGATATTTAAAGTTGAAGTTAGATTCGAAACGAAAATTTGGTTTGAGTTATATAACGTAACTTGAATCAAATTTTAGCTTTATATCAGAAATAGGTTTGGGTTAGGTTATATTTTCCAAAAGTGAAACCCACTCTGTAGAAAGAGGGAGGGGGGTGGGGAGAGGGAAACCCACTGTGTCTACGCATATACTTTACAACGCAAAGCGAGATTCACCTGACGATTATTGTGTGATTAGAAAAGTGTATGCGTGAACGCAGTGGGTTCCCCCCCCCCTTGACCTTGACATATGTTGTCAAGGACATAATCCACGAAAATTTGGTTTGAGTTATATAACGTAACTTGAATCAAATTTTAGCTTTATATCAGAAATAGGTTTGGGTTAGGTTATATTTTCCAAAAGTGAAACCCACTCTGTAGAAAGAGGGAGGGGGGTGGGGAGAGGGAAACCCACTGTGTCTACGCATATACTTTACAACGCAAAGCGAGATTCACCTGACGATTATTGTGTGATTAGAAAAGTGTATGCGTGAACGCAGTGAGTTCCCCCCCTCCACCCCCCTCCTACGGGCGGGGTCCACTTTCGGAAGGTATAACCTAACCCAAACCTATTTCTGAAAATTTAATTTGAGATATACAACGTCTTGATGCGGATGAATATCACTTCTTGCGTGAAAATTACAAACTCATGTAAAAATAACGTTTTATTTTTCAAACTTTGTTTGTTAATAACTTTTTAATAAACAATGACCGCCGATTGAGTTATAAGGAGAAGTTACTCAGGATTATGTCCTTGACAACATATGTCAAGATCAACGTCATTGGAGCTGGGTCCGTTATAGTAAATAATTATCAAATAAACACTTTTATTTATTTAAATAAATAAACAATTTTAATAAGTTTGTTATTATTGTAATAACATTTAAATTGTAACATGGTTAATGAACTTTACTAATATGAAAAGTTAAACATTTATTAATAATCTGGAAATAATCTTAAAGGTGTGATGAAAAAAATAAATTTTAACTGCATTTCTAGACGAGTTAGCGTTTATCATTTCAAAGTCGATGGAGGGATTTTAGAAAAAAATGTTTGCGACAAAAGTTCCTTATTTTTTGCCGCGGAATCCGAATCTACAATAAAAAAATGCCATATTCCATTTAAAAAATTCGACTTTTGGTCTGGATAGTCTAGTTCCGGTCGACATCGGAAGTTGAGAATATCACCATACAATAAAGCGTAACCGATTTAATTATTAAAATTTTTTGCAATTTTTGATAAAATCCATTTCCCTTTTTCTTTAAAGGCTTGTTAGGAAAATCCTGTATATTAAAATATGTATGTGTGCGCATGTTTCAGCATAAATATTGTGCACAATAATTTGGCTTCTCCAATATATTCGCGACTGTCATTATAATTTTGATATTTTTTTCGACATCCATTACTTATACATCCAAGATATTAATCACTAAGAGAGAGAGAGAGAGAAGAAAAAAGTTAACACAATTGTTACATTTCCGACAATGCACTTGTTTTGCCGGAAAACAATGTTCATAGTATTGCAACCCCGTTCCTGTAATTTCGCTAAGTAGTTCCTCAACGATTTAACCAAATGCGTATCTGAAAGTAGCGGCAGATTATTCCACCCCTGTTGAGCTATACCCTCTTGAACTTAAGTTGCTCGTTTCTCTGTCCCAACCCATCTTCCCCTACCCCTCCAGACGTGACACTACCCTGTGTAGGACTTCCTCTCCGTAGCGATCCTTCTTAAACCTCTTACGTTTTCTCTTTGTGTCTCTGTTTTCGTCCTCGCCCTACGAGATTCCTACCTCGTACAATATCGTTATTCATTACTCGACGCACGATGTTCGAGAAGCTGTCGCGTATGCAGTCGTTGTAAATATTATAGAATGGATACAAACGGCTATTTTTAATGCTTTCTTGTACGAGAGACACCGATTAAGCTTCAGTCAGACGACGATAAATCCTCTGTGATATTACGTGCTTTTGCGCTTTGGGCACTTCTATAAACGAAGTCAAAAAGTTTTACGAGCGACATGGTATGACAAAAACGTGTTTTCTTCTAACATGGAGAAAGTAAATACATGTATCACAACGCGAATACTCGGTTCTAAAAGCATCGAAGAGAAATATCTCTCTTTGACTTTAAGAAGAAGGATAGCTAACTAAATCAATAAAATATTTTTATTTTCGCAAATTCCATAGCGATGAGTATGCGCACAAAATATTAATCAATCGATCAATTCATCTTTCGTAGCGAGTAATCTAATTAAAGAGAGACAACAAATAAATATCAACTATTACTTTTTCTCATTAGAAAAAGTATAAGGAGAGAAAAAAAATAACTTATATGTTTTACATATATTATTGAATATCGATAATTTTCCAATATTGATCAATCTCGTGCATTATGCCGACAAAAAAATCTAGGGCCACGGTTAAATTAATTCATAGATTTTTAATTTGGTTTAATTTGAGAATAGAGTAACGCGAAAATTTGTTGAACACTGAGGCTATTGTTATCTCGTTATTTTTTTGCTTGCGTGTTTATTATTCTACTGAATATCATGTCCATGTCTACAGCAGTTACGACAAATCAGATCAATCTATCTCAATATCGATGATAACTTTTTTTTATTTTTATTTTTTTTTTTTTATTGACGGTAGATGTCTTGTGTTTCAGAAACTACAATTACAAAATATTAATTAAGTCGCTGTACAGTTTGCCTAAAATAATCTTTTATCACGATTAAAATCAATGTAATTTTTATTAATCAAAATAATCATCATTGATCTCTACATATTTATATATTTTTTACTATACTTTTTATTTATCTAGAAAGAATAATTTTTTTTTAAACTCAAGTCCATTCAAACTCTTTTATTTAAAACAAAATTTAATAAAAAAAATTTTTTACACAAAATATTAATATTATAGAGATTTTAATACTAAATAATAAATATTAATGCTATGATTGTATTAATTTATAATTAACGTATACTTATTAGAAATAAAAGGGAAAAAGTAATTAAAAAATAAAATTGCAGATTACCGTATCTCAAATTGTGTTTAAAATTTGGTATGAAATAAATGAAGATAGCTCATGGGAGCTTTTTGTATATGTATGTAAACAATTTTATTAAAGTAAAATACATTTCAACTATTTGTGCTTTATAAAGCATGTTATTTTACACCAGCATTTTTTCGTCATTTATGTTACGGAGATATTGTTTTACGTGCTACTGATTTGTAACTCGTGAACTCATATTCCCGTTGGCGGTGACATCTGTATTGACAGCTTGATTCAAACAATGGTTGATTGAGAAGGAATAATAAATAAAAGCCAAAATGGAAAATATAACAAAACTAAAAGTAAAGCGCGATACAATGTATTTTATTTAAAAGCATATTTACAGAGTGTTACATTATAGACTAGTTTAGTTAAATAGTCTAGTTTAAATTAGGGTATTTTAGGGTATTTTCAAAAATATGCGTCTCTATTATTTCTGTTTGACCGATTTAAAGATAAAAATTCTTTCGAACGGAACTTCTATTAAATAACGTTTTTCTTTTTTCGTTTTTTAAATCTTGTGATAAAAATATTTAATATCAAATATGCAAAAGGAATAAAACTTTGAATTAAAGCTTGCTTGTGTGAGTCTAATTAAAAAAAAAAAAGATATATTATAATATAATATGAAAAATGCTCCGCTAATATAGTTGTAATATTTTTTTTCAATTAATAAATATACATATATAATACACGTACATGTACATATAAAATAGAAAAACGTTTATAAAATAAATATCCTTGAATATTTGAAAAGATCGCTATAATCTTATTCATTCCGCTTGCGTACAAAGACTTTATATGGAAACCCCTCGGTATACTTTATCCTTTTATATAAAAAGATCTCTAATCTAGATAGAGGTCGCAGAGAATATCCTACGTCACCATTCGTGTTACGAAAGTTTTCGTTAATTCTATTCCCGGATTAAGGATGTTAAGATCGGACTTTACGCGACGCCGTAATCCTTATTCGAGATCGTCTTTGGCCAAAGTCACTTCGAGCGATTGCATCTTGATCGTTTTAATGATTTGTCGTCGTGCGGTTCTTCGCGCGACTCGCGCTGGCGCAACTAAATTGCTCAATGCGAAAACGGAATTACTGGAGCTTTACTAAAAGAGTTTATACAACGATTTAATAGGATTATATCAGCACCAGCGCGATTAATTTTGCAAAAGTTTTAACGATTCTCGTTGATTGCAACGTTCCTCGGCGTCATAACGTCTAGTCTGACACAATAACACAACGATGCCCACCCGGGACAATATTTCAATTGTTATCGAATCACGATAATTTATCAGAAAATCTGTAAAACGCATACAATAAATGAACGATATCAAAAATTATCATCAATTTATATGATTTTAAATTGTACGATATAATATCTGAAATTGAAGTATCCTTACTTATCGGGCAAAATACAATTTTCTGTAATTTTTGAATAAAACTCTCAATAATTAAATGTCAAATTATTATTCTTTTAAAATCCATATATAAAACAAATGGAGAAATAAAATATAGCGATTGTTTTTATAATATTGTAACTCGGCAAATTAAATATTTGCTTGCATTAATAGAGAAATGGAGATATTTTTTTCGTAGTGTTTTAAAATTCTTCATTCTTTCGTGAGCTTAAAGATCTCTTATTATTCTCAGTTGGGCTCATATAATAATATAGGAAAGGCGCCACAAGAATTTCAGTCAGCTAAGGGAGGACTACAAGCGAGTTATTGCGAGCAATTTGCAGCTGCACAACCGACACCGATTGCTGCACCATTAAAATTAATTAAGCTCTGTTATTGAAGGTAAGATTTGTGCCGATTATACGGCTTTGGGCCATGTTTAGCAAATGGCAAATGGGGTACAATATGGTGGTTTGTTCAATTCAGCGGAATAACGGTGCTTTACTAATGACATCGCAAAACGTGACGTGAATGAAACATCATTTAAGAACAAAAAAGCAATTATAATGTATTTTACGACTTGTATTAAATATGTGTATTTATATTTTGCTACATTCTTTATACATTCTCTAAATTTATGTGTCTGTATGCGATATTTTATATCTATACAATTTTTTATTTACGCTTATTTCTCCGCCGCAAATCATTGAAATCTTTTTCATTCGTCATGAAACATTCCGAATATTGACAACTCTTCCAAATGCTATTTCTGCGTGACATAGAGAAATATATATTCTTTAAGTTTAAGATAAATAAAGATAGCGTTAAGCACTTACGATTGTAGGTAAAATTTAAAATTACGCGGAACACAATATTTTCACAACTTTTTAATATGCATTCAACTATCTCTGCAATTGACGTTGAAAATTAAATTCTGTTAAAATAAAGTTCTT
Source organism: Polyergus mexicanus (assembly GCF_030449975.1). Classification (NCBI taxonomy): domain Eukaryota; kingdom Metazoa; phylum Arthropoda; class Insecta; order Hymenoptera; family Formicidae; genus Polyergus; species Polyergus mexicanus. The sequence continues at coordinate 4,959,091 of NW_027223331.1, read as the reverse complement.
CCAAAATTAATTAAAAAGTATAAGGCTTTGCCGTCCAATAGCATCCTCAGAGTTTAATTCACCGAAACCTCGTAAGCGCGTACTTGAAGGAAAGTCATTATCCTCTTATGCAAAGAAGTTCTTATCTCGTTTTTCTTTTCTTTACACACAAATTATCCTCTTAAAATAACTTTAGTTATTTAATCGTTTGCAATTAATTTTATATAATTGTTTATCTTCGATTATCCGAAGTATATAAATCCCGATTATTATTGGATTGAGTAAAAAGTCATTGCGTATTTTTTGTATGTTTTTCAAAGTCATTTATTTATATAAAGAACAAAGATCAATCAATGATATATTTTTCGTTTTGTTCGATGACCTTTTGCCATCTTTCGGTGAGCTTCATAATTCCCCGTTCGTAGAAGGACCTGTCTTTATTGGCGAAAAACTGAACAAGGTGCTGATTTACCGCCTCATCTGAATTTAACGTTATTCCACGCAAGGAGTTTTGAAGAGAGCGAAACAAGTGGAAGTCTGACGGCGCAAGGTCAGGCGAGTATGCTGGGTGGGGCAACACATCCCATCCAAGCTCCAATAATTTTTGACGGATCGCCAAAGATGTGCGTGGTCTCGCGTTGTCGTGATGGAACACAACTCCTTTACGATTGACGAGCTCCGGACGTTTCTGGATGACAGATTCGTTCAAACTGTCCAATTGCCGACAGTACACATCCGAATTGATTGTTCGGTTCCTTGATAGGAGCTCAAAAAACACCACACCCTTCCAATCCCACCACACTGAGAGCATAATCTTCCTCTGATGAAGTTCTGCTTTTGAAGTCGTTTGAGGCGAATCATCATGTCGGGACCAAGACCGTTTGCGTTCCACATTGTTGTAAACAATCCACTTCTCATCACCAGTTATCATTCGTTTCAAAAAAGGATCGTTTTCTTCACGTTTCATGAGCATATCGCAGATGTTTATACGCGCCGTCAAATGAACTTCTTTGAGTTCATGAGGAATCCAAGTATCGAGCTTGCTTACGTACCCAGCTTCTTTAGGTGGACGTGAACACTTTTTTGACTGATCTTCAATGTTTCTGCAATCTCTCGTGTCGTGTAACGTGGGTTTGACTTGATCAATGCCTTTATTTTGTCGTCATCAACCTTGGTGGGCCTTCCTGACCGAGGAGCATCTTTGAGATCAAAATCACCAGCGCGGAATTTCTTGAACCAGTTTTTGGCACTGACGTTCTTGTAGAGTATTGTCATCGTAAACTTTACGCAATTTTTCACAAGCTTGACGCGCGTTCTTCCCTTTATGGAAGTAAAACAGTAAAATATGGCAAAAATGCACAGTTTGGTCCTCCATCTTCAACTTGTTGTAAAATCTCCAAAACTCAACCAAATCGCTCAATTTTTTTTTTTTAGAATGAAGCTTAAACCGTCAGCTGTTAAACGATATATGACAAACATATGTGCGAATGACTCTAGTACTGCCAAAACTGAACTAATATGCCATCTGTTGCAAAAATACGCAATGACTTTTTACTCAACCCAATATTTTAACTTATTCAGTGTTAAAGTATGAGCCATTTCTTTTGAACAACGCTATATAGATGGAAGAGAATGCATCGCGCATTTGCGCTTCTTTATTAGCGATGCGTTGCTTCGTTGCATTTTTAACGTTCACCGGAACGAGAATAGTTTTTCTCAGCGTGTAAATTGCGGTTGACTTGTAACGCGAAGGTACATCTCGCGTATATATCGGAGATTTTTCCGCGCGAGGCGGGCAAGAAAACGTCACCAAGAGCTACAATTACATCCGCGCGTCCATACGTTAACGGGGCGAAAAAGTTTTAATACCGCCTCGACTCCCGGCGGCGCTCTATATTTCCATAAACTTATTGTCGAGGCGCGAAGCTCGGCTTTTTGCGGGACACGTGTTGCCTGATGTATTCCGAGCTCGAAAACTTATTTGCACGGGAGACTATGCGCAACATTTCATAATACGCCCGGTTTGTTCCCCGCGGGCCCCCTAATACCGCCAGGGAATCAAAATGAAGACGGGGACACGCCACCATTGTAAACTGCTATCGGCGCGTCGTTTCATCCCTCTCTCCCTCTTCAACCCTTGTCTTATCGCTCATTCAACTTCCTCGCAGCTTCTCGCGCATTTCCCGCTTACAGGATTTGCAGAATCTTTGAAACATTAATCACTTCGCGCTCGATTGTCAGGCGGGCTTTTATGATGACAACGTTATTCGCTTTTCACGCAATCTCATATTAAAAAATCACATTGTCATTGGCCACATTCTCGTTTATTAATCGCTACTAATTTCAAAATGAAATCTGCGAAAAATCTGAGAAGATTCCAGTGACGAAATTCTCGCCGGACGCAAGGGTGCGCACCGTCCCCGTTGTCCTGAAGATTTATGAAAAGAAATACTCGTAAATTATAAACATGGCGGTCGCGAGAGGGCAAGCACCAGTGCAACGTCTGGCTTGATGCACGACGTGCACACGAGATTTAGTTTAGGGTAGGTTAGATTGGGGTTGGTGAAGATCATGTGGCAGGCATGCAGCGGGAGTCGCTCGCTCCTTCGCCACGTTGACACTTACTATCTATCACCCTAGTAACATCATAAAGCATACAAACTCGTTCGCGCTGGAACGGAAATTAGTACATAACTCCATTTTAACCCCCTCTCACAGCGTTCCTCCCGTATCTTATAGGAAGCATCTGGCTAATAGCGTTGGATGCCGCGACGCACCGTAGATGCCACTTTGCTCAAGTGTCACACACGCATTTTATGCAAAATCTGAATCTTTTATTTTTAATTATCAAGAAGCACGATCGTGTCTCTTTACCAAGTTCAAACAGCGAGGTGGACCATGTCTAAATTTAAACGCGAGTCGCCCAGATGTATGAAAGTATCTTACATTATCACGCATCTTCAAAAATGTTTTATTTGAAGAAATATATTTTGTAAATTGCAACATATAAATATACAGGATAGGCCCAAACGTTCCAGCCAGACTTTGAGACGTTATAGGGAAATTAATTTAACAAAAAGTTTCCTATAAACATGGGTCGAAGAATGCTTTCTTAAAAAGTTAGCGTCCAAAAACCTCTGAAACCACGGTTATTTTAAAATTAGCTATATGCATAAAATTATATATATACAGGGTGTCCTAGACCACCCGTACACCACTTTTCTTTCAAAAACTAAGCATTTTAGAGAAAAATATTTCGAACAAAAATTGTATGGTTTTGAGGGGAACATAAGATGGTATCATTGGTTTGACCTTGGATGGCATCGTTAAGGTCAAATCAAGGACACCTTTAATTTCTTAAATGGAACCCCCTTTTTTTTATATTTATAAATAAATGTTTAACCCCTTATGTTAATAAAATTTATCGACCATGTTATTGCATTTTATAATCATGTTATTAAAATAATAACAAATTTATTAAAATTGTTTATTCCTTTATTTAAATAAAATTGTTTATGTTTATGTGTAATCCGAATTTGTAATAAAAAGTGCCATTCATTCAAAAAATTCGACTTCATATCTGGTTAGCCCATTTCCCATCTAGCTAATACATCCTCTTCATAAATCATACTTTAAAAATCATTTTAAGGTCGATGGAGGCATTTCAGAAAAGAATTTTTGGGACAAAAATTTCTTGTCACCGGGGAATCCGAATCTGCAATAAAAAGTGCCATGTTTCACTGAAGAAAATCGACTTTTGGTCCGGATGATCCATTTCCGGTTGGTACCGGAAGATGAAAATATTACCATACAGTAGAGCGTACCTGATTTAATTTAGTTATCGAAACTTTTGCTATTTTTGATAAAACCCACTTCCCTTCTTCTTAAAAAAGGTCTAGTAGTTAAGGACACCCTGTATATACACATTGTGCATAGTTCTCTATTTTTAATTGGCACAAATTTTTTTCTAAAATTAGAACTTTTATAAAAATGACAAATTTGGATAACAAACAAAATAAAATAAAGCTTTTTTCGTTAATAGCGTTTTTTATTGTAAGTTTGGGGCTTTTTTTCTCTTTCTGTGTTTACACTCTTTCAGCATCTATAAAGCAAAACATAATAATTATATATATATATAATAAATTCTAATGTAAAACTTTTTTATTTTTCATTTTTGCCCAAATACTTCCAATTATACCTATCTTCATTTTTAAAAAAATTTTTTATAAATTAAGTTTTTAAATATTTTATAAATTTTCTTCTAACATTTCTTTTTTATTTTTTTGAATAATATTTTTTATATTATAATTTATATTTTTTTTTTCATATGTTTAAATTCATATTTAAAATTCTATCCCCTATCTAGTATGTTTATATTCTTAATTTATTTATTTATAGGAAAACAAGAAAAAAATTATGAGAGAAAATAAGAAATGCAGATCTCACGTAAAATAATTATTTTTGAAGAATAGCAGCAAAGAAAATCTAATAAAATTCTTGGAGAACACAGATTGCCGCGTGGCGTACCTGTATATATTCCGTTATGCTCCTTGCGGGTGAAGAAATATATATGGGCAAAGAAAACATTATACCTCATCATTGGTGGCTGATACATTTCGACCCATGTAATCATCACATCATGCCGTATATAACGTGTTTAAATATGTAAATGTAAGCTGCTACAGTTACATTAACCCGTACGGTATGCTCTAAATTCAACCATCAAATGGAACGGTTAATTAATAACTATACATGGTATAATAATTGGCCTGCTCTATATATATATATATACATATAACATACATATATATAAAGGATCCGACATAATCGACCGTTGAGATAACTGCCATTTTCAGAGATAACTCGCCAGAATTCTCCGCGGTCTCTTCCAACTCGCTGGGGGCGTGGAAAAATTGCTCCTAAATTATTCATTTACGGGTACTAGCAGGGTAATCGCAACCACCTTGAGATATAGTCATCTAACGAGCATTTACCCAAGCAAGGATAATCGTTCCCGAAGAATGTTTGTCTTGCGAATATAATGATGGATTATGATCAAACAAACCGAATTTTACACCATAAGATATATATATATATATATGCATTAAAAAAAAAAAAAATTTGATAGAAACTTTGAGAATATTATTTTAACAAGAATTAAATTATATTTAATAAGATTATCTGCTCCGTTATTTTGTTTCGCACTTCTTGTGCTTGTAAAATAGATAAAAAAATTATTAATTAATTAATAATAATAATAATATTAATAAGAACGTTTGTTGTCGTTATAATTCAACGATTAGTTGAGTGAATATTTATAAAAATTGTTGATTGATCTAACAATAAATCAGAGTTGGTATTAATCAATTGTTTTTTTTTTTTTTTTCAGATCTATGTCTAAAGATATTGTGTATCGGAGAAACTTATTCTAACAATTACACAGTGTATAAAACAATTAAAATAGCAATCGTAATAATAATATCATAATAATTATTCGCAATTATGCTTATAATCGCTATCAATTACGATAATTAATATTAAAGCTGGTGTTACGATATAATTAGTACTTTGATAACCATTTTCCTGATAGCAATTTAGCACTAATTACAGCGTAAGAGTACAATGGCTGTCAATGGCTGTTGCACGAATAAACAGATTGTTTATTTGCCCTCGTTGTTATACGAGATATTATTAAATAATTAAATATGTATTTGATGTTGCGTCTTGCCAAGGGATGTCCCATACAGCACCGCAAGATTGCAACAACGTTGCAGCAACATTTTTCTACAAGATTGCAACATTGCAGAAACATTACGAAATGTTGCTGCAACGTTGTTATGATATTGCATCCGCCTACAGAAATATTGCAATATAATATTGCAGCAACATAGCAATATAATGTATATGCAATAATGCTTTATGTATATTTATCGACATAATATCTTTAACATATGAAAAAAATAATAAAAAATTAGGCATATAAGAATCAGGATTTAGCGTGTATATAGATTTTCTGTATTATAATAATAACGAAATTATAAATTGCAAATTTTTTGGTACACATTCGACTTCTTTCAGTGACAAAGAATATCTAAGAGAAATAAGAAAAAACTCAATTTGCAATTTTGTAAATTCACAATCTCTTTGTATCCGAAATATTCAGATATGCAAAAAGATTGTGGTGGATTTACGCATACAACGAGTTTTTTCACATCTCTCTTGTCTTTATATAATCTCAAAATTTATTTATTAAAATCTGAAGTATCTTGCATATTAGAAAATTATTATCAAATTTTTGATTTTATATAGGAATGGAAACTATTAAAAGAATTCTTAGTCCAATGTCTGAACCCCTGTATTAGGGTCATTATCATACGACTTAAATTAACAAAAATAGTTATTATATCTTTCTAATCTTACTAGCCGCTCTTTGTAAACTTTGTATAATCATCATGATTAAAAATTAAATGCGGAATAGATAGCGCAACATGCGCCGCATAGTGGTAAACGAATGAACTAGCGATTATTGAATACTTTTTTTGTAATATTTTCGGAATGTTGCTGTAACATTGCTAAAGTCATATTGTAAAATAATGTCTTTGTAATATTTCTGCAACATTAAACTACAATATGCAATTTTTGCAATATTGCAGCAATGTTGTTGCAAGCTTTAGTGCTGTATGGGGTGCTTCCATTATCCAGAGAGTCTTTCCCGGCGTTTCAAACTTATAAGCGAGCGATTAGTTGGGTAATGACGTTTTGAGGATATCAAAGTTACTCACGATAAAAAGAGCGAACGATTTAAGTTGTCGCAAGTAGACCCCGTTTTTACGCTGGAATATGCGAGAATATTCACCGAGATTTCTCCTCCATTCAATCGAAATTTAAATTCGAACGCGCAGAAACGATCAACACACTTGGGGCGACATTGTGAGCTAGAGGAGTGCGCTGAAAAGCACGGCGGTGAATTTGGAATAACCAAGCGGCGCCAAAACAAAGCCTTTAAACAAGCATCGCGGCACGCAATTCGCATTACGAATAAAGATTACAATCGTTCGCGCGTGATATATTGTACATACCGCGTCACGTACGCCCCACGAGTGAAAATCCCTTATTCTTCTCGACGTTTACATTCGTTGACTTTCGCGCGCTTGGCTTGCGCTTACGCAATGGCAGATGCAGTAACGCGGATACGCGAATCATCTCTGCCACATGTCAGCGCATATAGTGCACCGGCTAGTTTGAAACACGTGCTTCTTCACGCTGTCGAAATAAAATTATGCAGTGAGCAAAATCAACGACAGGCGTATAAAATTGAAGAAATTTTTTTTTTTTTTTTTTTCTAGTAAAAAATATAAAGGAAAGTAAAACTCCGTGATAAACGGGAGATTGCTTTATGATTAGCGGAGATAATTTTGAAAATTAAAGAATTCTATTAGCAGTTTTTATATCCATAAATTAATTTAATCGATTAAAAAATTATATTAAAATTATATTTTAATTATACAAATTAATTAGGCCATACTTTGAGCTTTAATTGTATGTAATAATTTTTTTATTATGTACCTGGATCAAGTTTTCAGAAAAGAATTGCGCATTGTTTCGCCAATGGGAACTTTCTTGATTCAGTTTCACGGAAAGAAATGGCACGGGCAGATTGCAATATCCGGGCTGTCGCGAGTGTATTTCTAGAATTTGCTCCGTCGTTGTCGCCGTCTCTCTCGCCGGTTCGCTCGACAGAATTACCCGCGTCGCATTGCAAATGATTCCAGCTGCCTTCGTTTAGCGACTAGCGGAGGAAACAACTTTTCACATCTTAATGCATAGCGCGCGTCCCCTCCGTACGGCGTATATATTGTCACGGCGATGTAACTCATTTATAATCATAAAGCTGGTAATTCGCGCGTGCTGTATAATTCAGGAATATTTTACTGCCGGCGCGCGACGACGTTAACTAAATAACGATCCGGACACGAGCATTACTACGGATCGCACCCACTTGTCTCGCATTCCTTCGATTCGGTTGCGTTTCTCCTAATAATAACGTCCCGTATAATTTATATCCCATAAGTGCTGTAATTCAATTTACAGTCCCTTTGATTAATTTAGAACTGATTCTCTCAAGCTTCTTTCTAGCAATAGTATTTAGGTGAACAAAATAAATGGTATCAGATTTATTTAATATAATCTCCCTTCAATAAAATATATTTTCAATATCTTCGGTTAAAATATTGCATTGTTTGATAATAAGTACAATTAATGCGTATGTAAAATGTGTCTTCGAAACAACGCCGTTATCGCTCGATACGGAAACATAAAACGGTTTTCGCCTAAAAAGAGAGTGTTAAATTCTTTAACTACAGGAATTTTTATAGACGACACCCTCTTAATATCCGACAAAACCATCTGCGATACGCTTGCGATAGCCCCGCGTACCTTGATGTTCCGGCGAGCGTGTGTGCCCCTTCCGACATTTGTCTCGCGTAACTTCCGTATAGCTCATAATCCAGGGATATCTCGCCTATCGTTCCGGACGCGAAAGATAAATACAACGACCGGCTGGCTGCGTTCGTTGGATGCATTACTCTAGTCTCTGTGCAGGTGTTCCTGCAATTTCCATTACCCACCCGACTACCACTACCGCACCGAGGGTGAATTTGTTCGAGAGGGAGAAAGAGATAATACGCCGTTTTTCGATATCACGCGCTGGATATAATAATAATTAATATGGATAATTCTGTATGGTTTAGACAACGATGACACCGTGAAAATAACCGGGCTTTCTTTCATTTATGTCGCATGTTAAACGTCCATCTGATCCCTCGGTTGCGGGTATCAACATTAAAACGTAAATAAACTGCGTGTGTAAAAAAAGTAAGTTTAAAATCGCATTCTAATAGAACATAAGAGAAAGAGAGATATATTACAACTCTTTTTAATAAACATTACATGATATTTTTATTACATGTACAGAGTGATTGCAATTTATCTTCATTGCCTAAAATATTGTGGTTGTTTTTAAGAATTGAACAAAAATATATATAAGTTATATAATTAAAAAAAAAAAAACATTCATCATTTTAAAATCTTAAAAAAGATCATTTTCAGAATAATGTTGTACCTATCATAATGTGTGTCTTCGCAAACTGAATAATTGCATCTTCAGACATTTTGTTCCATTTTTAAAAGCAACGGAGATATTTTAGATTATATATTACGAGAAAAGATCATATATATTATAAAATATTAATATATATATATATATATACAGGGTTGGGAAGTAACGCGTTACTTGTAACGCCGTTACCGTTACAGTTACTTTTTTTCAGTAACTGTAACGGTAATGGCGTTACAAATTTTATTTGTAACGGAAAAAGTAACTTCGTTACATTTTTCGGTAACGAGTAACGAATTTAACAGTTACTTTTATCGCTACTTTTTTCAAATTTTTTGATTTATTTAAGATATTATTCTTACTATTGTGCGTGATAAAATTTTTATCTTATCCGTAAAGCCGTAAGCAAATCGACCAATTAGCATTCTTATTATGTTGTAAAAATGCTTGAATGTGATTGATCAACTTATGGCTCTTGCAGACCAGTGCGATGACGCGACGCGCGATATCCAATGAGAGCTTTATCTTTTCGGAAAAGCAGAGCTCTCATTTACTACCAGTTCTAAGTACCTTGCAACGAAAATTAGAAAATCTCAATAAATCTGACCTTATAGATTGCCATTCATTAGTCGAAGCTATTCAGCAAGGTTTAAATAAAAGGTAACTTATTAATTTGATTAATACATATGTTATTTAATTTTAAATAAGGATTTAATTGAAAAATATTATTTTATTTTAAACTATTGATTCAAAAGTATTAATTTCAATAAAACAAACAATGTCGCTTAATTTACTATATTTGATTTTAGATTTCGTACAATATTTGAAACAGAAGAATTAATAATAGCAGCATGTTTACATCCAAAATTTAAGTTAAACTGGTTAACCGGAGAAAAAAGAAAACGTGCTGAAAATTACTTGGAGGATTTATTGGGAATCCGATCAACTGAAAATTCTTCAAAAGCTGGAAAATCTGACGATCGCGATGATTTTTTCATTTTTGAGCAAAAAACGGTGCAAAATGAATCTGAACAAGAAGAATTGCAACGGTTTTTAAAATCAAATAATTGTAATATAGAAATGTTAAACGACTATCCAAAACTTAAAAAACTTTTTATTAAATATAATACAGCTCTACCAAGCAGTGCATCTGTAGAAAGAATGTTTAGCATCGGTGGCTCTGTATTAACACCACAAAGAGGGCATTTAAATGATGATACTATGGAGCAACAAATTTTATTAAAAATTAATAAAGAATTTCGATAAAATTTAATCATTTATTTTGTAATAAACCTTGAATGAAATCTTGCTTACAATTTTTTAAAAGTTTTTCTTATGCAAAATAAATTATTAGTTTGTATTGTAAAAAAGTAACGGAAATTGTAACGACTCGTTACTTTTTAGTAACTGTAACGGTAACGAGTTACTTTTTAAAATTGGTAACGAGTAATGGTAACGAGTTACTTTTTAGAAAAAATAACGGTAACGGTAACGAGTTACTTTTATAAAGTAACTTTCCCAACCCTGTATATATATATGTATATATATATATGTGTGTGTGTGTGTGTGTATAAATATCTTTACATGTATACATAAAATAGCGGATTTAAAATGACAAGTAACATATTGACCTCTTTACACAAATGGTATTTTAATGTCCTTTCGGTTGCAGTAGCATCAATAATTCCCAGATTGTCATTTTGATCGAATAATGTCGCCACAAAGAGGATATTATATTTGTATTAAACTAATCAGTCTTCCGATCTATTAGATTGAGATTCGACAATTTCATATTATGTTTAATATCAGCAAGTTCTAAAATTGCCAGAGAAAGATTTTTAAACAATTTATATTTTTGCAAAGTGACTGCCAGATTAGATCTTATTATACCGAATTCGTCAATTTGATTTTTGCATTTTTAATAGCATATTTGATATATTAACGATCTTAAAAGTTCTTAGATAAAGACTATTAAGTTAGCAGAAAGATCGTCATGTTAAGTTCGCAATTTTAAAAGTGCCATTTCGAATTTTATACGGGCACCGTAAAAAATTTAGTGATTCCATAAATGTGAAAATTTCAAACAGATTCGTTTACGCGTTTGAAAGTTATTAAAGTGTTAAAAAATACATTTATTTTATAATCTCTCTTTATTTTATTCTCTCTGTACATTGGTTATTATATTTAATAATGTGAAATTAAAAACTCGATATATCATGTTATCTTTTACAGAATTAATGAAATAATATCAGACCTAATTATATAATAACTTGTACGAATTTGTTACATGTAGTCGATAAGTTACACGTGTACTACGTATTGATTGTAAGGGTATATTTCCGGCTTAAGCGTACTAAATTAGTTAAGCTGAGAAAGTATTGCAGTAGAAAAAGAGCCAGCGACCTCTCGCGGAGTCATAAAACTTGACAGTTACGAAGGTTCATTTGCAAGAAAATGTTTTGCGCGAAGATGGATGTCGTTTATTTATTAACATATGAAATAGACCGTCTACAGACAAATTCCTCATTGCTTGTAAGGTGCGTGTGCATCGCGATCTATGTCACCCGACAGCCACCCCGACAGCAGCTGTATGAATTACACGCTTTCAACGAACGTCTATCTCGATAAAAAGATAATTGCATATTTAATTCATCACCATTTTTATATCGCTAAAAGATGCAGTACTCTTCAACAATCGCCATTGATAGCCGAATATATGACCGATCAATTTTCTATTCACATATACATATCGTTTTATCGGTTGCCGTATTATTTATGTAAACGACTTGACGCATACAATATTAAGCAATTCTGTCTTATAATAGCGTTTATTTATTAGATTTGTCCAATATTTATTTAGATAACGTTCTATCCTATAAAAATTTAATAAAAATTGAATGTCAATTGATTAATTGGACAAACTAATTTCTTAATAATTTTGTTTATATTCCGTTGAGATTTTTATTTGGATCAGTTTAAAAAAATTGAAAATATTTTAATTATTGTCGTTGAAACAAATGACACGGTACATTGGAAAAATTACATTTAGCGTCTCTAAATGTGAGAATAACGGTTGGGCAGCTTGCTTTTTACCACATTTGCAGATATGATTGGACAAAGTACAGCGGAAATAAAAATGTCAGAATGATGGAGAAGAAGAGAAAACCAGTGGTATGACGTATATTTATATAAAATAGTAATAACGTGTGAACGTATAACGAATGTAGCGGTTTATTATGCGCGGACATAATAATGGGAAGATATAATGAGGCGCTCTCCCCCTCTCTCTCTCTCTCTCTTTTTGCACACGGGAGCACCATTGTATAAGATAAAAACTTAATTAAAGTGGTTTGCGCGCATAATTTTGATTATCATAAGGGCTATTACGCACACACATTGAGTATGCGGTACAAAGCATTATACATATAACTGCAATGTTTCCCAGTACACTCAGGCATTATGTCACGTCAATATTGCATTACTATAGGTTGAAGAGCAGGGAATATAACAGAGCGCGGGAAAATTAGAAAATATATGTATGATAAATAAAGAATTCTGTTATGAAAATTTTTCATGCAATTTATTAACCAGATAACGTATATGTGGGCGTAAATATATTATACTAATTGCCATCGATGTTTAAAGTAACGAAATATAAATTGTGCAATCTCAATAGTGATACCGGTCGAATGACACTCAGCCACTTTGCGTTCAGGCATGACAAATCGCTCGATATATCGCGAGAGATTAAAGCCGATTCAGAACAACTCACCACTTATCCGATGCAAACCCGTATCAAAAAGATAGCTTGCATGTGCGTATATCCCCGAAATTGCATTCGAAATTTTTCTCCCACCTTTGAACCTACTCTAACATCTACTTTGATACTTAAGCAGTCGGATCATTCTTTTTTGAAGCTATTTAATCAATAATCTTATAATTAAAAGCTCTTCATTATCTTTAAGTAGGAAACTGTTCGTTTATTGTCTATTTGAGATATAAAGTACAAGAGCTCGATTCCTGTATAAATTAAACTTATCGAAATTCTATAGAATCCATAAATATGAGAAAATTAAGGAGCAAAATTTCGACTCGAGTTGCTAATCATTGACGATACTGTATTTCCAAGCGGAATTTAATAATGAAAGTGAGACTTTATATGAGAATAATCCTTTTCATTTTCAACGAAAAAAAAAAAAAAACCGATTGAACCAGACTAACTCGAGAATATTTAACAAACAATTATAAATTAAATTAGACGAATATATGTCACTTTGTCATTGAAAATTCCATGTCATATTCTGCTAGTATAAGAAATATGGCATGGATAAAATAGTGTAATAAAAATTTCAATATAATTTCTGTAATCATGGACTATATATATCATTATAAGAGAAATCATATACAGGATGTCTCATTTTAAAGGACCCACTCAAATATCTCAGAAACACTGCGTTAAATCGAAAAATGTTTCAAACAAAAGTTGTGTGGCTTCAAGGGGGCCATAAGATGGTGACAATGATTTAACCTTGGAAAATCATTTGAAGGTCATGTGAAGGTCAACCTTAAAATCTTAAAGGGAAACCCCCATTTTTATTTAATATTCTTGTAACTGACATCGAGAGCTTTCCAAAATACTATAATAAAGTATTTTTTTATTAAGTACTTTTTGAGTTATTTTATATTTTAATCTGACATATTTTGATATAAAAAATTAAAAATCTGGTAAAATATTTAGTTTTTTATAATCTTACCGTAATACTACTATGTACAGAATAATGAGACAAATCAATTAGTATTAAAAAAAAAATTGTTTTTAAGAAAATTATTTACAATGTATTTTTTTAAACATTTGTTTTTTTGGCACAAATTAATTTGTCTTATTATTTTGTACATAGAAGTATTACGATAAAATTATCGAAAACTGAATATTTTACGAAATATTTTATTTTTTATATCAAAATATGTCAGATTAAAGTATAAAATAACTCAAAAAGTACTTAATGAAAAAATACTTTATTATAGTATTTTGGAAAGCTCTCGATGTCAGCTACAAGAATACTAAATAAAAAATGAGGGTTTCCATTTAAGGTTTTAAAGTTGACCTTCGCATGACCTTCAAATGATTTTCCAAGGTCAAATTATTGTCACCATCTTATGACCCCCTTAAAGCCACACAACTTTTGTTTGAAACATTTTTCGACTTAACGCAGTGTTTCTGAGATATTTGAGTGGGTCCTTTAAAATGGGACATCCTGTATATCATTATTATAAGAGAAATCGCAATATTTTTATTCAATAATATTATGTGAATATACATTTTATATTTTACAAAAAGATATATTGTAACATATCAATATTTTGATGAACAAAACAAATTGTTAAATTTACAATTTTTATAGTAATAATCCTAAAAATGTCGTTTTATTCCACCTTTAAATAAAATGATGTGAAGGGGGAAATGTATTTTTCTTTTTTTTTTTTTTTTATATAATTTGCACTGTAAAATTTTCTCCGTGTATAGTATATTTGACGTTAAAACGAGATAACACATGTGAGTAGACAATACATCGGTAGAGATGACTAATCAGCGTTTTCTGAGCGACGCAGGGGAATCGCGGCGTGTGTCGGCGGCCTCATTGATCCGTAGCGGAGACAGAGAGCGGGATTTTGATTGTCGCGCTCTCTGTAGCCGTATAACGATGACGATGATAAAAAAATATATCACTGATATAGCCCCGCCGTTGTTGCGCGCACGAGCTCAAATCGGGACAAGGGCTTTGCACCTCTGAACCAGAAAATTCGATACGCGTCGCCATGTGTATCCCTCCTCTCGCCCCGATCCACCCTTGGCGCTAACGCGAAAAACTACGCGCCGCTAAATGTATCAAAATTTGAGATCGGAGAAAAAAAAGGAACAATCGCCGGCGGCATCCGTCACCGGGGTTTCCATATATATATATATATATATATATATATATATAAAAGTCGTATGATACACGTTCCGCGAGCGCGCCAATTTTAATCTTCGGAAAATTGCTGGCCGTGTTCGCGATTGAACGGTAATCCCCGGTAACACCGTAACGTAGAAAGACGAACGCGCGACCGCGGTATAAAAGGGCATATTGGGCATAGCTTAACGAAATCCAGAGCCCGGGTCCCGAGCTCCGCACAGACGCGAACGTATCGATGATTCGGCGCGAGTCCGGATTCTAATGGAGAATTTAAAGCCGCGATTATACGCGCGAAATATCTTGGAGCCCGCGATTTTTAACTTTTTAATTTTAGGATTTTACTTAAGGCTCAATTCTAAAAATATTTGATGGTAAAAATGGGAAACTTGCGAAAAATGATAATTTTCCTCGATATATTTGCTGAGGAAAGATCATCTCTAAATAATCTCAAGAATCTGTCATTAGTCGTGTCTTGTTTTTCTAAATTTTTTCATTTCAAAAGATCATCCTACGGTCAAAGTATTGCATTGTAGATCTTTGGATTAGGTCTTTTCATCCTCTACAATTATAATTGATTAAAAATAGGGCTTTCCATTTTAAAAATTTGAGATAAACTTCAAAACTTCTTGGCGCTTCCTAACAAAAAAATTAAGATGATTAAAATAGAAGCCTTTTAAAATTATTTTACTTTTGTCCTAAACGTTTTTGCGCAAAATCAATATTTCTTAAAAGACAGTTCCTAGTTACTCACTCTATATATGTATATTGTACGGTGTACATTTATATTAACGAAAACTTTTCTCTTAAATTAAATTATTGTTAAAATTATACATAAAGTTGAATTTTCATGATATAAATAAGGCAGCTTTTCTCAACTTTTAATATAACAGCGTTCTCGATTACTTTTATGTAACAACGGCCGTCCATATAGCTTTCAAAAAGTGATATCGAGCTCTCGGCAATCTTTTCGCCCCTCAATCAGGCCATTAACCTGGCGTGATTTTAAGCGATCGTGAACGCTGAACGCGCGCGACGTTTCTCGCCGCGGCTTACGAGCCGCAGGACAAATACGACCTTAAATACGAATTGCGTGTGCGGTGGGTACGGTCGACGAGACTGCCTCGTAGGCTCTAAAGGTCTTTTAATTACTCGTTCGCCCGGTGTCACGCGATCCGTCGATCCGTAGCGAGTAAGTCACGTAACCGACGTCAAGAGAGGGAGAGAATAGGGTACGCCGTTAAACTTTGGACAGCCTCGGTGGTGGCTGCCACCGTCTCGTTTTACACGAGCGATCACACCGATAATTCGACGCCCTTGTTTGGCGAGATACTCGTCCATTGCCGTCTTAACTGGAGTCATTCCCGGACTCGTGCATCCTCCCAACGGGGACCGTTGCTCTCTGCGGCTGAGAAGATACTTTAGGGTGTCCCCCGAATACGCCTCCTGGCACTCGTATACGAGCAGCCCGAGCTCTGTCAATTCGAATTTCTAACGATGGTTGTTCCGAGGAATACGGGATGCATTCTTCCTTAACATGAAGCTTCATGGTAAAAAGAGTTTTCTCATTATTTAATATAAAATCTCTGTCTCTCTCTTTATATACAGGGTAAGTCACTAGAAACTGCCTTCTAAGATATTTTTATAAATATTGATTTTACACAAAAACGTTTAAGACAAAAATTAAATAATTTCAAAAGAACTATATTTTTTAATTGTCTTAATTTTTTTAGATAAAGACGCCAAAAAGTTTTGAAGATCGTCTCAAATTTTTTTAACGGAAATCCCCATTTTTATTCAACTATAATTGTAGAGGATGAAAAGACGAATCGAACGACCTATAATATTATACTTTGACCGTGAGGTGACCTTGAAATGAAAAAAATCTGAAAGAACAGGAAGAGTGAAGAAAAGTAATAAGTAATAAAAATAAATAATTTTAGGTAAGTAATAGAAATAATAATTTTTCAAACGAAAAGAGCTCGCGCATCTTTTAGACGGCATATTCAAAAGTATCATTAAATGAATGGGCAATACTTGGAGCATTTTATTAAATAAAATCAATTCATTTTGTTTGAAAAATTATTACTTTTATAACTTATCTATTACTCCTCTTGCTTTCTTCCTTTTTTTCATTTCGAGGTCATCCCACGGTCAAAGTGTTATAAGATTCGATTCCTCTATTAATCCTCTATTCTCTAATTACAGTTGATTAAAAATAAGTCTTCTCATTTAAAAAATTTGAGATAATCTTCAAAAATTTTTGGCACCTTAACCTAAAAAAGAACGACTAAGACGACTAAAATGTAGCTCTTTTAAAAATTATTTAATTTTATTATTTAACTTTTGTCTTAAACGTTTTTATGTAAAATCAATATTTATTAAGATATCTTAGAAGGCAGTTTCTAGTGACTCATCCTGTATATGAGAGAGAGAGAGAGAGAGAATGATATAAATAAGGTTCTTGAAATGTGTACTGATCTCAATACTTGTTCATTTTTTTATTAATCATTTATTAATTTCTTCGATATTATTTATCCATCCTTATGTTTGCTCCACTTAAACATTCTTCGCTGGTATTCGGTAAAAATGTGCGTGCCAGCTCTTATCTATCTGAAACTTATACAATGTTACGAACGTGGGACACATTACGGATGTTAAACAGGATAACGCAGTTTCCCGACGACGTTCTCTGGAGAAACATATATTTCTGTAATATTCCCTCGATGCACCGTTGCAATTTTACTTATTTTGATTCGTCGTGTATTACAGGATACGCGTACGTCCGTGGGAAGAGAAATTTCGTTTCCCCCGACGTCATTGCAGATTCCATCAAAAGGTGCTGAGCTTTCAGCGCGGAAAACGATTACGTGCTCCTTGTTTCAACCAATACACACCGTTAGAATCTCGATATCGGATCAATATACCATAAATATTCGAGATTACCGTATCATTTAGCGATTTTATTTTCGTCAACTCGATACTCCGAAAGTTTCGCTCTCACATTCTTTTTTATCTTCTTCCCTCTATTTCTCTCCGTCAAATCGATTTTTGAGACTTTATCAACTTCTCTCTTCATCAACACGACCTTCTTACAACAGCGGAAAGCTTTCGTTTTACCCGCTCTTATCTATCGGATATCAGACTTTGTTATGAGGGAATTAGCATTTTTCCTTCGCAATGTTCGCAAAAACGCGGAATCCGCATGTCATTAATCTTAGCGGCCCACCTGTCGCAAGCTGCCTAAGCTCGAAGAATGTAACAACTGCGTTAAAGCAAGATTTTTAATAGGGGACAAAACCGATCGCGACGAATTAAAGCCGCGTGAAACGTATAAAAATGGGAATACGATCTTCTTTTCATAGTTATTGGCGTGTATTTGCCGAAATATTCCAGTATTGGATGTTTGAACCGAATTTACTTGAATCCACGTTGAACGCGCGCATTCAATAATTTCTAATTCCATTCGAGAGACTTCAAGTTTTACAGCATAAAATAAGCTTTCATTTTTCCATCCCATCAGAGAAATTGTAAAATTTAATCAATGCCCGATAGTTGACCCAAGTCATCGAATAATCGGCAAGAAAATATATGCGTTCGCAATTGGAAAATTTGTGTTTTTTGTTTAAAAGTATGCCGGTTAAAATTTTTGTGTTAAATATTTAACTTTAAATATTATGTGTTAATTTAACATATTGCTCTTGTGTTAATTGAATTCAAATATTATATTATTAAAACAATTGAAAGAAAGTATAGAAATAACACAATGTGCACTTATTTTTAATTTTACATAATAGATTCCGTATTATTGCCCATACAGCACTGAAGCTTGCAACAACATTGCTGCA
The DNA here is from genome assembly GCF_030449975.1 of Polyergus mexicanus. Classification (NCBI taxonomy): domain Eukaryota; kingdom Metazoa; phylum Arthropoda; class Insecta; order Hymenoptera; family Formicidae; genus Polyergus; species Polyergus mexicanus. The sequence goes on along the minus strand of NW_027223331.1, from coordinate 4,940,198 downwards.
ACATTGTAATATTGCATATTGCAGTTTAATGTTGCAGAAATATTGCAAAGACATCATTTTACAATATAACTTTAGCAATGTTACAGCAACATTCCGAAAATATTACAAAAAAAGTATTCAATAATCGCTAGTTCATTCGTTTACCACTATGCGGCGCATGTTGCACTATTCCGCATTTAATTTTTAATCATGATAATTATATAAAGTTTACAAAGAGCAGCTAGTAAGATTAAAAAGATATAATAACTATTTTTTGTTAATTTAAGTCGTATGATATGACCATAATACAGGGGCTTAGACATTGGACTAAGAATTCTTTTAATAGTTTCCATTCTTATATAAAATCAAAAATTTGATAATAATTTTCTAATATGCCAGATACGTCAGATTTTAATAAATAAATTTTGAGATTATATAAAGACAAGAGAGATGTGAAAAAATTCGTTGTATGCGTAAATTCACCACAATCTTTTTGTATCCGGATATCTGAATATTTCGGATACAAAGAAATTGTGAATTTACACGATTGCAAATTGAGTTTTTTCTTATTTCTCTTAGATATTCTCTGTCACTGAAGGAAGTCGAATGTGTACTGAGAAATTTACATTTTATAATTTCGCTATTATTATAATACAGAAAATCTATATACACGCTAGATCCTGACTCTTATAGGCCTATTTTCTTATTATTTTTTTTATATATTAAGGATATTATATCGATAAATATACATAAAGCATTATTGCATATATATTATATTGCTATGTTGCTGCAATATTATATTGCAATATTTCTGTAGGCGGACATTTTACTGTTGCTGCAATATCATAACAACGTTGCAGCAACATTTCGCAATGTTTCTGCAATATTGCAATCTTGCAGAAAAATGTTGCTGCAATGTTATTGCAATCTTGCGGCGCTGTATGGGTAGTGACACTATTTATCCGTTAAAAAATTTACAGGAAAACACGTTAAATTTATTCTACAATAAGAGTGACAGTGATTACAGAGCGTTAATAACATTTTTCCAAATTAATTTTATTATTAAAAATATATTGATTTTACACTCAATTTATTTCAAATTGCTTCGATTGCAGGTTTGCATTTATTTCCTGTTAAAATATTAACATAGTATTAGTGTTATCATTTAGCACATCCATATTATTTTAAATTAACGCGAAAATTGGTGTGAACCGTTTGCGACATATGTTATCTGTTAAATTTAATACAAATTTTTCAACTGTGTAGATTCGACCCGATGCGCGAGTATCTCTGCACATTTCTGATGCCTGAATGTGGTCCCGCGTAAAACGCACAAAGCCGTCCGATACGCGCGATTTCTTTCCGTGGTGAGCCCGAACGTCCCGATATCCGATGAAAAAGTTCGCGACAAACGAGATTACGAAGCCAACGCGGGAAAGAGCGTTTTATCGGGCTGCGAAAAACGGCGCACGTTCCATCACGCGACGTACCGATATCGGTCCAGCGTTCGGACGCTCGTCGTTAATCGATTATCCTACCCTAAATAAGCGTACAAGAATGAGAGAGAGAGAGAGAGAGAGAGAGAAAGGGGTTCTTGCTGTGGACGGAGTTAATACGAGAGTAAGTTCGCCGATACAAAATAATCCGCGGTGACAAATGTCATGGCGAGATAGTTCTCTCTCTCTCTCTCTCTCTCTCTCTCTCTCTCTCTCTCTCTCTCTCTCTGGGAGGGGACCCGATTTCACGATCGTATAAATTTGTAGATTCCGGCAAACGCCCGAGGGACGATCCGAGAAGATACCTACCCACCTACCTCCAAATCGACGATTCGCAAGACACACGACCGGTTGTTAGCCTTCTAACGAGGCTTTAAGCTCCATCTGAGCGATGTCACTCGTTAACAGTGGTTACCGAGAGCTATAATTACGCAGGACAATTTTAAGCCCCTTTCCTTTTTGTCTCTCATCAAGGAGAGATAAGGTTTTTCTTGATACATATTGTAAACGAATTTATAACAAGAAACAATAACTGCAAATCAAGCCACAATTTTTAAACATTCTTTTGTCAAACATATATTTTTTTCTCGTTAGATAGAACTCAATATTGTAATGAAGTTGGACGAAAAACACGGTCCAGAACGTACATTTTGAATGTCTTTAATTAATGCAGGTTATTACTAAAATTTAACAATAAAAAGTTTACACACTAATAACCGCAACGTGGCTCTTATTTGCCAGTTTCTCCACTTTATATTGTAAATAAAGTTCTGCACTCCAGAATAGCAACATATTTGCTGTTTCGAGCACTGAAAATAGTAGAAAACAGGAAAAATTAACTTTGCAAATATTTCATTGATCACTTCTTAATTCGACTTTTTTCAATTTTATTCTTCCGTTTCGAATTTCATTGTTCTTCATTTCGACAGAAATTTCTATTTAAAAGTCAAAAGGAATTTTATGGTTGCCAGATATTATATTTATTGTACCTAATAGATAAAATTGCATTTGAATAACTAAAGTTATATTCTTCACAAATATCGCAAATATTACAACAGCCGCGAAACGTTTGGCGCTTGGTGTAACATTCGTCCACTTCTCCCCTTCGAAGGAAATTAAATTTCGCGACGTAGATACTTTGAGAGATACAAAATATGCAAATTGTGTGGACAAATTAAAAAGAAAAAAGCTCTCGTGACCTGTGCTTGTGAATATGGAAAGGCGAATCTGTGAAATGTTAAAGAACATTCGTGAGACGAATTAAAAATGTATAATATATCATAAGGAGTATATGAGTGAGTTTATTTTTCGGGTGTTTATGCGAACGTAAAAAGTACATTTTTATTTATGGCGTGAAGTGAGATATTTTGTAGCCAGCGTATGTATAAAGATGAAGGGGCGAGGAGGACTTCAAAGAAACGCAAATTCTTCCGAGCTTTTATCAACGCGTGAGTTGAAGTTTAGATGTAAAGTTAAACAGTTTAAGAAAATATCTATTTTTTTTCGGCGTATCTTAAAATTTAATAGTTCATTGGATTTAAATTTATTAATTATATTAATAAAATTAATTAATTAAATTTATTAATTATGTTATAATAATAAATTATAATAAAAGATTTGGAGATTATATAATTTTATTTATATCATTTTTTATTAGATTATCAATTTATACATTTCATATTTGATTATCAAAAGCTCATGTTGAGGCATCAGTTTATGGATGAATATAATTTTAGCATCGGTATTAAAATTAGGAAGATGTGGAATTTTACGTTTTATAGAGATCTATTATAGAGATCTCTCTAAAGTTTCAGAAATATTGCGAAAATTTCAGCGCCTACTTCGTACACTGCTCTTTTGCAAAATTGTACAAGAAAACATATACATTAGGAAATAAAAATCACGCGTTATACCGAGTCAGCGCGTTATCGGCTCGGAACATTCATCGCGCCATTGTGGTTCGCCTTTTTATCCGCGCGGCCATTTGACGCTCGTGATATCCACTCGCTTCTTTCTTCATTCCCTTCTAACTTCGCAAACGAACACTCACTCGGATATATTACGCTCATCGTAACCCACCGTATCCGAGAGAGAAAGAGAGAGAGTCCGGGCTTTTCTGCGGGTCGATACAAAACGCGCGAGACAAAAAGCTTTGGGCGCAAACGCATGAAAAGGTGAAAACATTACAATTAACCAAATTAAAATGCAGCCATGTCACGTGGCTTCCTTTCGGTCGCGTACAATGCGGCTTTTATATTTCTGAATTATACGGTTAATTAAGATCGCCTTTATATTATCTCATATCATTGCGGACGAACCTTTTCGTCAATCCCGCTCTCAGCTTCCGATACTATGTCCCGGGACTTCCTCGGAATTCGCGAATTGTTTAGGCCCACGGCACGTTCTGGCATTTCCATACCTTTCAATCCTTCCCGAGACTTGTTGGGGATGATCGAAACTCGAAGGGAGAACGATCCTGGTTCGCCGTTATGCCTCATTCGAGATGGTTCCTGATGTTCGGTATGCAATAAACAGTGGTCGGCAGATACCGAAGAGTCGCCAAACTATTTCGGCAATGCCAATGTAAGCCGACGTTCGATGTCCGTGGCCGGAAATCATGGAACCCTGGATGTTCTTCCGTCTCTTCCCTCTCCAACGTTATATCCCAGCGGGAACACGTTATCCGCTCGACGATATTTCGAGAATGCATTTTCTGCTTTTAGAATCGTCTTTGTTAATCCCGATACGATGGGTATGTTTTCACTCGCGTACACATGTCGGTGCAGCTTAACATATGTTCAATAAATAAAGATAAATGTATTTAAATATATATAATAATAATTTTTATATTTAAAAAATTAAAAAAGATCACGTTTAATAATGTTTCTAATTTAATGCTCAATGAGACAAAGAGAGCTCACATTTTTATAATCTTTTCCACAATCATATATAATAATTAAAATATCACATGATAAAATTCTGAGAATTATAAAAAAGATGATTTCTCTCCACAGACATTTTCTCCAAACATAGAAATTAAATTTAAATTTTATAAGAAACAATTTTTTCTCCCTTTAATAGAAAGAGAAAATTTTAATTTGAGGCATATAGTTGCAAAGAGATATATGATGACAAAAATTGGAAACTGCCAAGAAATGATTATCTCTTCGTCATTTTTATTGAGAAGAAATTGGTCAGAGAATCTGTTACTGGAAAAGTCATACGTGTATACGCGCGATGATTTTTGGGACATGTGTGTGTGTGTGTGTGTGTGTGTGTGTGTGTGTATTTTAAGCCTTTCACGTTATATGTGAAGCTTTGACAGAGTTTTAAAATTTTAAGACGCTTCGCATAAATATTGACCCCTTTTTATTTCAGGAACGCTAATGTGTAATTAATATCCCTTGAATATTTAAAAAATGAAGAGATCAAAAATATATAAATAACTGCAAGTCCGGAAAAATTGTTGAGTGTGCGTTCAATGATTATACAGAAAGCATGCGGTTTTAAATCGGATTAATGCGGGAGACCGAAGTAGCTTGATCGTTAAAAGTTCTCCCAAAACCGACGCGTGGTGCGCGGGCCATGGAATTTTTCATGCTCGCGGGCGCGAAAAAAAAAGAAAAGAGACATTAATCCCGTCGCGATAAACAACTTGGGACCGCGCCGTGAGAGGGGTGGGGGGGGAGAGAGAAGGGGTAGAGAGGGGGGGGGGGTAAAAACGAGCGAACTGACACACTCGGGACGGGACACCGCGGCGTACGGTTGGGTTACGGCTGTGCTCGACTATCGTCGACGCGATACTCGCCACGAACGAGGGGGCGGACATGGGGGGGGGGGGGCGATGCGACGCGACGCTGATTTATCATGCCTCGACGTACGACGTAGACGGATCGAGGACGCTCCCGGATAAAACGAATCGCCTGCAATTGGCGGTGGCAGTTGAGTTGTCGCGCGACCGCTCAACAGAGAGAGAGAGAGAGAGAAGCGTTGTTTATGCCTCTCTCTCACCCCCCTCTCTCATTCCCTCTCATTCTGGCGCGCTCGCGCGCATTATTTTGCCCGGGAGACAAATAAAACTCGGTTAATAAATAAATGCATAACTATATAGAGCGCGAGAGAGCGACGAGCGAGCAAACGCTCTGGACAATTTATTTTCTCTGATCCCCCCCCCCCCCCCTCTGTATTAACTGCCCGTCGAGTTTTCCATCGTTGGCGGGCGTCTCCCCCTTTCATACCGACTTGCTCGAGAAAAGTAATTAACTACGAACGTAAGAAAAAAGACTATCTCATTAAAATATTTTTGCTCTTCGCACTCAGGGATCACTTTTTCTTCGATGCTATGTAAGAAGCTAGTAAATTAATCCATATAATAAATAAGTGTAAGAAAATTAGAATTTCTATTACATATCTAATTTTTGATCGTGAAACAAATTGATCGGATAATCCACTCTTCTGAATAATTGAACGATTTATATACGGAATGAGCCACTAACCCTGTTCACCTAAAACTATTACTGCAATTTTAACAAGGGGATATTTTATGCTCGAGCAATAGAAAAGATTGAAATTAGAGAATTTATTTCTTTTAATGATTTTTTTTTTTTTTTTTTTTTTAAATAAATACATAAAAAGGTGAAATTCTATAATTCTATTAGAATATATATTTTACATATATTAGAATTCTGTACAAATTTAATAATATAATTTTACTAAAGTAGCAAATTTTAGAAAAAGAAATATAATAAACTGCACATATGTGTACACATATACATATATCTAAAAACAAATTTAATATTTTTCAAATATATTCAATTTTTACACATACACACACATGCAGTTGAAAAATTTGTGTCTTCTCGTTAAAAAATATGCCGGATAAAATCTTTGTGTTAAATATTTAACGCGTTCGTGTATTATTTAACGTATAGCTATTGTGTAAATTGTACTCGTGTGTTAAATTATTAAAACAACTGAAAAAAAAGTGTAAAAATACCACAATGTGCTATTTTTAATTTTACCCAATAGATACGTTCTGTATTATTAGTGTCAGAATTTATCCGTTAAAATTTACAGAAAAAAAAATTGTTGATTTTATTCTACAATAGAAATAAGAATGACTACAGACCGCCAATTAATTTTTGTCATTAAATGATTTTACACAAAATTTATTTCAAATTACTTTATGTTAAATTAACACAGAAATTTGTGTAAACTGTTTAAAACATGTAATATCTGTTAAATTTAACACAACTTTTTCAACTGCGCGCATTCTCCCTCTCTCTCTCTCTCTCTCTCTCTCTCTCTCTCTCTCTCTCTCTTTATCTGTCTAATTGAAACATATTCACTCATTTAAATATAACCTAACCTCTTCACATGTATGTATCGGAATTGACTTTAGGCATCTCTCGCCTTCGCTTTCCCGATGTGGTTTCACTGCTACGTCTCGACACCGGTTAAAATATCGATGGTGTTATCCTGGTCGGCCGGTGACGATGCTCGACCGCATTGACTTATTGCACGTGGACGCGGACATGGACGTATCGAGCTCATACGTCGTGAGATCGCGACGAGTGCAAAGCGCATTGTCGAAATTGTCGATTGTAGGTGACAGCTCCCGGCCGCGTGCTATCTTCTATCTTCGCTCGCCACTCATTTGCAACGGCGAAGAATGACCGAAAGCGGTTAGCGGATAAATTCCGCACGAAACTCGCGACCGAGCCGCTCCGTTATCGCTCGTTTTGTGCGACGTGGATCTATCGTAAGTCCATCAGCGATAAATAATTCAGAGAGTTGTAAGATGCTCTTGTATGCGAAAAAGGATCGCTTTTTCAGAAAAAGTAGAATTTTACGCTTTTTATAAATATACAGGGTGTCCTAGACCACACGTGCACCCATTTTCTTTCAAAAACTAAGCATTTTAGAGAAAAACGTTTTCAACAAAAATTGTATGATTTTGAGAGGAACATAAGATGATGTTATTGGTTTAACCTTGGATGGCATCGTCAAGGTCAAGTCAAGGACACCTTTAATTTCTTGAATGGAATCCCCAATTTTTCATTGCATATTCTTATAGCTTATGTCGAGAGCTTTCCAAAACACTATAACAAAGTATTTTTTCATTAAGTACTTTTGAGTTATTTTATATTTTAATCTGACATATTTTGATATAAAAAATAAAAATTTCGTAAAATATTCAGTTTTCGATAATCTTACCGTAATACTTTTATATACAGAATAACAAGACAAATCAATTAGTGTAAAAAAAATAATTGTTTTTAAGAAAATTATTTACAATGTATTTTTTTGGAATAATTTTTTTTTTTTTTTTGCACTAATTGATTTGTCTCATTATTCTGTACATGAAAGTATTACGGTAAGATTATCGAAAACTGAATATTTTACGAAATATTTTATTTTTTATATCAAAATATGTCAGATTAAAATATAAAATAACTCAAAAAGTATTTAATGAAAAAATATTTTAATACAGTGTTTTGGAATGCTCTCGAGATAAGCTACAAGAATATGTAATGAAAAATAGGGGGTTCCATTTAAGAAATTAAAGATGTCCTTGATTTGACCTTAACGATGCCATCCAAGGTCAAACCAATGACACCATCTTATGTTCCCCTCAAAACCATTTTTCTCTAAAATGCTTTTTGAAAGAAAAGGGGTGTACGGGTGGTCTAGGACACCCTGTATATATATATATATATATATATATATATGTGTGTGTGTGTGTGTGTGTGAAAATATATGAGCGATGTGTGCAAGAAAACAAGAAACGAGTAAAATAAAAAAAACTAAAGAGCCACATATAAACAATATTTTATATACAATATAAACAATTTTTTAAAGTATATATAAATCTATAATATTTAATATTCAATATTTTATATTTTAGTAGAGTAATGAAATAAGTGATCGATACAATTTTCAACTCCTTTAAATGGAATTAATTATTTTTAGCGTGTAGTATAAGACGCGAAAAGTTTTTGTCGTAAATTAATAATGTATGAACTGTGTAAAAGAGCAGCGGGACAGTACACGCTTTTATTTTATCACGATTACTGCGATTAATATTCGATTAGTAATATCGAATTAAAAACTAAATTCGATTTTTATAGATACACAAATTGAAATGTGTTTACATTTATGTGTACGTTTCTATAATAATGTATAATTTGTGTCACGTCATACGCATTCTAAACATTGACTATTATAATTTTCCGTTATTTGTGAAAATTGTTATGCACACGTGCACCACATTGCTTAATACTTGCCAACAATTTACATATCGTTGAAAATAATGTAACGGAGTTATTATATTATTCCAGAGTGACAATTTTGCGCGTGGAAATTTTATGTTAGCGGATCTTGAAATTTCTCGTTTTGTTCTCGCTGAACATTAATGTCATACTCTCACGAGTAGTATCATTCGCTCATGTTTCATAAGCAATGGAGTACGAGAATATACTCTCTCTCTTTCTTGTCTCAGATTATTTTAGTTTACTTAATAAAATATAATCTGTAATATATATATATATATATATATATATATATATATATATATATATATATATATATATATACAGGATGGGGCATTTATATTGAGACACCTAAATATCTAAAAAATAAAGCAAGACAGAAAGAAATGTTTCAGACAAAAGTTATTCGGTTCTAGGGGGGTCATAAGACGGTGCCATTAGTTTGACGGTGCCATCTTGTCTTTTTAAATGAAAACATCCCAATTTTTTTACATAAATCAGTTCTTTGCAATATTCTGCATAAAAAGTTATAGGGGTATAATGGCCAAAATTTTAATAGTTTACGAGATATTTTATACTTTATTTTATTACTTTACTTCGACATAATTTTACATAAACTATAAAATATTTCATAAAATCATTTATTTTGCAATAATGTTACCTTAATATTTTAAGCTAAAAAAATCAGAGACATCAATTGGTGTAAAGAAAATAAAACAAGATTGACATTGAAATCTCCGAAGCGCCTCCACCCAAGATCAAACTAATGGCATCATCTTAGAACCCTCTTACAACCGAATAACTTTTGTCTGAAACATTTCTTTCTATCTTGCTTTATTTTTTAGATATTTAAGTGTCTCAATATAAATGCCCGGTCCTGCATATATATTACACGCACACACGTACAACTATTGTCTAATTTAAAAAATTGTATGAATTAAGTCTGTAAAATAATTTTTATCCTACCGGAATAAAGTTTCGAATGAAACGATCAGCTTGGATCACTCCAATCTGAAATCTTTATATCTTATATTTCTTATTTCTTTCCTACATCTTTATATTTTTATATCTTGTATCTTATTTTACGGTGATCGCACGCTGACAAGTGGAACGAGCAAATTCATAGACGCTGACAAACACGTTCCTAAAGTTGGAAGATCGGAGTTTCATTACAAACAATTGGCTCCGTGAACCATTGATGGATGGTACGACGTCCTCGACACGAAAAATGTTTCGGGTAATAATTCCGTCTGCTCGCTTACCGCGAAACGTGCAGGATGCGCGGCAATCGTGTCTGCGGCGATATCCGCCGACGCTGACTTATCACGCTTCGACGGACGACGTAGACGAATATAGGGGGCTTTCGAGGGCGCGTACGCCGTAAGGTCGCGACGCGATGTGATAAAACGGATCCCTAAAACAACCCCAGCCAGCCAGCTCGCCCGCCCGCAACTTATCGCGACAAACTATCGCGTATTTATTTACATCTCCGCGTCGTTTCGCGGAGACACAAGTTGATTTACGAATTGTTCGCGTGAATCTTTCACGTTTCACTGCGAACGCTTGATACGCACTTTTCTACAGTGAGCGCGATTACTTTTTCATATGCATGAGACTTTCTCGTAATGCATCTCGAAATTTAAAAACTTTCATATATATGTATATACAGGGTGTTTCAGAATTAGACCGACAAACTTCACATGGTTATAAAGGACACCAAAACAAGCCAATTTCGCCAATAAAGCCGCGTCCGCAAATGAGCCGTTTTGGCAGTAAAAAATCAGACTGACAAGGGAACTTCGAAAATCCAAAAATTCTGATTTTCATGAAACTTCGCACACATGTAGGGAGAGTAAATAGACGAATTTAAAAATTTCCAGTTGCGGTCCAAGAAGGATTCTAAGGGGGTGAAATCGTCCCTCATATGTAGAGCGGCTTTTTGCTTCCTTCGATATATCTCGAGAATTATTCGAGATATCAAAAAATATTTCATACAAAAGTTTCATGGTAAGAACAGCTCTATTTAACTAAATTAATAAAATTTTGAAAAAATTATTTTTTTCAAACATTTTTATCCTTGCGAGTCTTTGAGCAGTGATGCCAGAATTGAGACGCGAGCAACATGACTCCGTAGTGGAGGGGATACACACACGGTTTACGCTTGTGTGTGTATCCCCTCCACTACGGAGTCATGTTGCTCGCGTCTCAATTCTGGCATCACTGTCTTTGAGTCTCTAGCGTCAAAATGACTCATTTCGTGGACACGAATTTATTGATAAAATTGGCTTGTTTCGATGTCCTTTATAACCACCTGTTTATCGGTCTAATTCTGGAACATCTTGTATATAAGTGATACATATTCACGTATATACTATTGAATTTCATTTCTCCTGTAAAAAAGAGAAATGTTTATCATATACTCATAATTTCACAAATCTTGAACGCTTTGCACGTTCCGCGTCATAATATCACGAAGAAAATGTAAAATATATTGCGTCAAAAGGATTAAGTCTCGAAAGCAGTAGAAATGTATTGCTGAAATTGCGGCGCAAGCACCGTAACGGATTCATAAATAGCCGAGCGTACGCGCTCGTGAAGGAAGGGGGTTCAGGGGCGGGGGGGCGGGGATTGGTTGGTTGTGTCAGTGAGGGAAGGGGGGAGGGAACTCATCGTCGTCGTCTGCACGATGTACGCGAACGGGTTAGCGTGAAGCTGAAGAACGAGGCTGCCGGGAAAGGCACTTTGTTCTTCTTGCAGCTCGTGTTTCTTCTCCCGCGTGTCGAGGCGCCACCGCCGTAACGTTTGTCATGAAAACAGCCGTGAAATGTATGCGCCGCCATTCGCCGGGACGACAGTTCCTCGACGGAGTTTCTTAGTCATTTCCCTCCCGGATAGAGGAGGGAGAGGGAATCGGGATGAGGGGCGAGGGAGCTCGTCGGCTACGGGAGTCCGGGTGTGGACAGGGGGGCGGGGGGGGGGGGACACGCGCTCGGCATTACGCAAAATTCTTCCTCTCCCCCCTCCCTCTCCGCTCGCTGTCGCTAAAATATTAACTCCATTACGCGACGACACGGCGCCGCTACTCGTTCGACTGAGATCGTTCTCCATTTCTCGAGAAACAAAAACGGCGTCGTGTCCAGACGAGCGCGCCCGTCCCGAGGACTCGCTCCGTCGCGCGTATCCCTTTCGGGACAGAACGTTTCCACGATGAATACAAGAGCAGATCCGTGCGCACTAACACACAATGACGTAGTCGGCCAAGTATTGAACACTTGACGTTTGCGATGTATCTTTTTCGTCCGCCATTCTAGATTAAATTATTAATTTATGTATACAGGGTGATTCTAAATAAGCGCAAAAAAATTGTAAGAGATGATTCTCCTTCTGAAAATTAAGAAGGGTTTTTCATATAAATATATATCCATATATCATTTCCTGACAAATTATATTTTTCCAAAGGGAAAGGTGAAAATTAGATTTTTATTTTTTTTTCTCAAAATTTGAACAAGTTAAACAAATATAAATATATTTATGTGAAAGACTTCTTTAATTCTCGACGAAGAATTATCTTCTAAAAATTTTCGCGTTTATTTAGAATCATTCTGTATATATAAATAAATTAATGACACCTAGTCGACAAAATAAGAACTTTTTTTGGTAATCATTTACTATAACGGACCCAGCTCCAATGATGTCGACCTTGAGATATGTTGTCAAGGACATAATCCTGAGTAACTTTTCCTTATAACTTAATCGGCGGTCTTTTATAATTTTTGAGATATTTAAAGTTGAAGTTAGAATCGAAACGAAAATTTGATTTGAGTTATATAACGTAACTTGAATCAAATTTTAGCTTTATATTAGAAATAGGTTTGGGTTAGGTTATATTTTCCAAAAGTGAAGCCCACTCTGTAGGTACTTTACAACGCAAAGCGAGATTCCCCTGACAATTGTTGTGTGAATGGGAAAGTGTACGCGTTAACGCAGTGGGCCCCCCCCCACTCCTACGGGCGGGGTCCACTTCCGGAAGGTATAACCTAACCCAAACTTATTTCTGAAAATTTGATTTGAGTTATACAACGTCTTGATGCGAATGGATCTTGCTTCTTACGTGAAAATTACAAACTCATATAAAAATAACGTTTTATTTCTCAAACTTTATTTGTTAATAACTTTTTAATAAACAATGACCGCTAATTAAGTTATGAGGAAAAATTACTCAGGATTATGTCCTTGACAACATATGTCAAGGTCAACGTCATTGGAGCAGGATTCGTTATAGTAAAAAATTACCCTTTTTTTTGCCTTAAGTTCTACCAAGTCATTTCTGATAGATTTTTTATCACTAATTACGAATCTGGCTGTAAAAATAGTGTATCGCATCAAGTTTTTGAAAAATCCTCATTCAAAGTTGTTAAAATAGGCCTTTTTGATACTTTGGCGTGAGTTATATCTTTCAATGGAGACGTGCTACAGACGGCAACGATGGCTCAAAATAAAGCTCAAGACTTATACTTTATGATAAAAATGCCACAAGTGCCAGGCAGGGAAGGTTTTCCTGAATAAAAGTGGTCGAAACATAAGAAATAACTGTCGCAGTGTTCCCCAGTCATACGTCTCCAATTGTCTGTTACTAAATTTTTTTAAAATCATTCTAATCATGAAAGTCGGTATGTATACATTTGCCTGATCACTCATCACGAATTACGTATTAAAATTTTAAAATTAAAAATGGAAGATCCAAAATGGCGGATCAAATTTTTGAAAAATCATTCAAATCATGAGCATGTATAGATTTTCGTGATCGCTATCAGTTAAGAACAGAATTAGAGTAGTTTTTTGTTACTTCTGTTACTAAAAAAAAATTTAGTAACGGACAATTGAAGACGTATGACTGGAAAACATTGCAATAGATATTTCTTATGTTTCAACCACTTTTGTTCAGGAAAATTTTTCCTGCCTGGGACCTCTGGTATTTTTATCATAAAGTATAAGTTCTGAGCTTTATTTTGAGCTATCGCTGCCGTCTGTAGCACGTCCCCATCGGAAGATATTCAATTCACGCAAAAGTATCAAAAACTCGTATTTTAGCAACTTTGACTGAAGTTTTCTCAAAAACTTGATGTGATACGCCATTTTTACAGCCAGATCTGTAATCAGCGCTAAAAAACTATCAGAAATGATTTGGTAAAACTTAAGGCAAATTGGTGTTGAACAATATAATTTTCTTGAGAATATTAATTTCAAAAATTATTGCTTTTTAGAAAATATAATTTAGACCCAAGTATTTCTGAAATGAAAAAAATATAACTACATATAACGAGACAGAGCCTGATAAAAAAGATACTTTCGACAGCCGAGGCGGCGTGGATGCGTGGAGCAGCGTGCATTTCGGCAAAAATTTCGCAGGAATCCGAAGCCATATTGCGAGCATCTCACCGCGCGACGTCTTCCGATATCCATCTTCGTACTAAAGGCGCAATACGGAGGAGGTATAGAGTTACTTTGTACGAAGGAACCTATCGCGGAGATATTGAAAACGCCCAAGCTTCGGATTCTCGTTGTAAAGACGACGGTGACGACGACGATGCGTTCCTTATTCAAAGCAAGCAACGGGGGGATCGATCGAACGTAATATTTTTTGATTATTGATAACCGGAGCAATCCCCAATACGGCCATTTGAATATACAGGGTGTCCTAGACCACACGTACACCCCTTTTCTTTCAAAAACTAAGCATTTTAGAGAAAAACGTTTCCAACAAAAATTGTATGGTTTTGAGGGGAACATAAGATGGTGTCATTGGTTTGACCTTGGATGGCATCATTAAGGTCAAATCAAGGACACCTTTAATTTCTTAAATGGAACCCCCTATTTTTTATTGCATATTCTTATAGCTTATGTCGAGAGCTTTCCAAAACACTATAATAAAGTATTTTTTCATAAAGTACTTTTTAAATTATTTTATACTTTAATCTGACATATTTTGATATAAAAAAATAAAATATTTCGTAAAATATTCAGTTTTCGATAATCTTACCGTAATACTTTTATGTACAGAATAACGAGACAAATCAATTAGTATGAAAAGATAATTGTTTTCAAGAAAATTATTTACAATGTATTTTTTTAAATAATTTTTTTGGCACTAATTGATTTGTCTCATAAATAATTGCGATGCGCGCGAAGTATTATTTTTCATAATTCAACGAGACGTAACAGATGTGATAAAGGCTGATAAATTAAGATTGCTTCGACAATGAAGAACGTAGCTTTAGCATTTGTTTGCTGCATATGTACCGTGCACTCGAGTACATATTTTCCCACATTGTGTTATTTTCTTGTATATAATATAATATTACATTAATATAAAACGAAGGAGACGAAGTATCTTTTATTTTTACAAACATTTATTACTTTTTATTTAATTTTACAACTATTTATTAGTTTGTTCGATTGGAACGTTAATCATGTTCAAAGTAAAGAACAGCTTCGTCCTTGTTATTATTTTATACAGATTATTATTGTGAGTACACTGGTTACGTGATTCACATCTTTCTCGCGCGTTGGATGATTCATGAAGGGCTTGTCATTAAAAGTAAATCTGTGCACATTGACTTTTATAGGATAACGTAAAGACGCAAGACGAGCTTTAAGCCGAGTTAATTAACGCATTATAGCGGATGTGCTACAAGCCATGTGCGCAACTTTTTTGCCGCAGGGTAGAAAGTGGTAGCATGACGCCTGTGATATAAGAAAAATCACATAATAATTAATTACTAAACTATTAATTATTCGCCGTGAATTTTACACCCGACCACGTCAGATGGTTTTAAATAATCTCAGAAATAAAAATTCTTGAAAAGTAAGTAATATACGTATAATTACATTATATATTTATATATTATAATTATATAATACACATAAATTTTTTTTATTATATTTTATTATTTTTTAATATATTATAAATTTACTCTTATATTATACGATAACGTATCTGTATAAAAAATAACAATATTTCTCGAGTCAATAGCTAAAAGAGATTTAATAAATACCATAAAATTCACAGGTATTGGACGGAAAAAATATATATCTTTTTTTTTATATATATATATATATATATTTATATAGTTGTAAAAAATATTTTAACGCTCTAAATAATAATTCTCCGTACTCTGTTTCTTTCAAGCAAAGTAGTTCAAAGTTTCTTCAAATTACATATCGGTAAATATTCGAATTACATATCGCGAATATTCGACATGCGCTAACGATAAGAAAAACAAGTCCTTGATATGGTTCCACACCGATGATCGAAGCTCAAACAGTGATTCTTTTCAAGTTACGCGATCGTCCCTCGCTATCCGCCCAAAATGTAAATGCGGACCGGTCCCGAACAGCTTCGATGGCAATTACAACGGGTTACACTTGCACCCCGTTCTTCGCGCTACCATAAAACGCGACGGGGACAACAAAAGCCGATCATAAAGCTGTCTATTTCAAAGAGGGAGGACCATCGACCGTTGGGATTGGCAGGGAGGAGAGGAGAGTAATCTCGGCGCTCGTGTACGCATCGACTTTCTCAGTGCGATAAATGGGGGAAGGGGGGGAGATAGATACTCGCATATGCATATATGTAATACACGCTTCACCGACACACGTATCAGAGGCTACTTTATACCCTGCAACCGAGCGACGATCGATACCAGGCGTTAACACGATAACCCGTTGCCGCGATGCAGGCCGACTCGAATGACGTTCAGAGATTATTGGAGATTCCGTTATAATGAGTTTGCGTATAGACAGTGGTCGGTCCCGGGGTGGCGATCCCGCGATGCGGTAACCGCCAACTTTTGTCAAGTTACCCATAAGTAATTTTCGCTAATTAATTACCGGGCCTTAACCCGTCTCCTGTCTCTGTAATCTTACGGCGGAATTCAAGTTTTAAATTAAATTCGGTCCAGCCTTCTCTCGGGCGCTGTCGTCCTTCACCTTCCCTGTCATCGCCTTATATCGTGATAAAATACCCGTGTCAAACGCGGGAGAACGCGGCTCTAAATTTTTCGAAGAAAATAAACTTCTTTCTTTACTCGGGCAAAATGTTCCCTTTCTTTCCCAAACAAAATTATAATTATAACTTAACATTGTCAATGTTCCCAAACTTTTAACCTGTCAATCATTTTGTATATATCCAAACTATATAAAATCAATTATTATTTCAAGAATATAATTTCATGTTAAAATAAACTTTAATAATCATCGATGGATAATAACTGTAACGTAAGAGGTTAAAGTTAAAAAGAAAAGACATGGAATAAATATAAACATAAGTGTATTAAATTGATATAATTAAAAGCTCAAAAATTCGTTTATTAAGACTTTAACTACGATAATTGTTATTTGATGGATTTCTAGCGAGATAGGATTTAGAATCAAGTTAAAAGCTATAGACGAGCATTGTGCGAAACAATATTGTCATTATCGTTCCTATTTTGCGTGGCTTTGATGGTTCCGCGTCCTCCGCGTTCAATGACGCTCATCGACCGGATGACTGTTGCTCCTGTACTTCAATGGCCGGCCAGGAAATGGCGATGTGTGTAGCAACGCGTACTCGACGAGCGTACCGAAATATCCGCTTTTGCTCCAGTGTAACGCGCGCATACAAGATGCACGTGTTGCATGAAATCGGTGCAACGTTTGCCGTCAAGCTCTCGTCGCTCGATGCTCGTTGTACATCGTTGTCGATTGGTTAGCGTTGCCA
Organism: Polyergus mexicanus; assembly: GCF_030449975.1. NCBI lineage: Eukaryota > Metazoa > Arthropoda > Insecta > Hymenoptera > Formicidae > Polyergus > Polyergus mexicanus. The sequence continues at coordinate 4,922,694 of NW_027223331.1, read as the reverse complement.
TTTTAACGTAGCAAACCTCTATCTGTGTGAGCATTAATTATATCCCGTTAAATCTTTTACTATTATATTTAATAATTAATGATTCGACGACAGAATGAATAAAGCGCTTAATCCGATATTTAATGCCGGATACTCGCTCGTGTCTTATTAATCCCGCCATTTCGTCGTCACTATCGGTTAAATATATCCAGAATTGGGAACGTTACTTTAAAAAAGTAACTCGTTACCGTTACCATTACTCTTTCCGAAAAGTAACTCGTTACCGATTTAAAAAAATAACTCGTTACCGTTATCGTAAAAAATTAACAAGTCATTACTATTTCCGTTACTTTGTTTATAATATATTATATAATACATAAATTCTTAATATTAATATAGAAATATTGAGTTTACATTCTTATACTTCTTTTTTATTAATTTATAATAGTTATAAACCATAAACTATATAATAATATAAATTGTTAATTAATAATATAAATTCTGAATCTCTTTAAAGAAATCACTATCTTTCCATTATCAAATAAATTTTACTAAAATATTGTATTTTATTTGTTTTTAAGAGAAGTTGACGCTCCACGATATCATCATTTAGATGACATCTTTGCGGCTTTAATATAAGCAGATGATTGATTGGCTACGGCATTCTTATCATGCGTAACGCGTTGAGAGCCATTAAGTCAAAAACAAAGTAACGATAAAAGTAATTGTTAAAATCGTTACTCATTAGCGAAAAAAAAGTAACGGCGTTACCAATTCGTTAAAAAAAAAAAAAAAAAAAAAAAACTATAACGGTAACGGCGTTACAAGTAACGCGTTACTTCCCAATCCTGAATATATCCATGAATCAATCAAGAGTATGTATGTACATTTATATATACAGGGTGTCCCATTTTAAAAGTTCCACCCTCATAACTTTTCAGAATCAACGTTTGAAGGAAAACGACTCCGATGAAAGTTGTGGGGAACAAAGGGGGCTATCTAATAGTGACCTTGGATTTGACATTAAAGGTCATTTTCGAGGTCATTTGAAGGTCAACTTCCGTTTTTTAAATGGAACTCCCTATTTTTCATTACATATTCTTGTAGCTTATCTCGAGAGCTTTCCAAAACATTATAACAAAGTATGTTTTTGGTAAGTACTTTTTAAAAATGAAATATCTCGTAAAATATTTTATTTTTTATATCAAAATATGTCAGATTAAAATATAAAATAACTCAAAAAGTACTTAATAAAAAAATACTTTATTACAGTGTTTTGGAAAGCTCTCGAGATAAGCTACAAGAATATGTAATGAAAAATAGGAAGTTCCATTTCAAAAAGGGAAGTTGATCTTCAAATGATCTTGAAAATGACATTTAATGTCAAATCTAAAGTCACTATTAGATAGCCTCCTTTGTTCCCTACAACTTTTATCGGAATTGTTTTCTTTCAAACGTTGATTCTGAAAAGTTATGAGGGTGGAACTTTAAAAATGGGACACCCTGTATATATATATATACATATATAAATATCTCTGAAAGCGAGAAAAAAATCTGCGATTCAATCCAGCAATTTCAGTTCTTGCGGAATTTTTTCATAAAACATATATTTGAAATTTATAGAATATAGGCGATAAATCCGGGCCATAATCCCGATATCGGTGCGTACGTGCGCGGCCGTTTAGATTGCGGCTAGAGCGTATCTCTAATAAAAATCGCGCTCTTCCCCGTCTCGGTCTCGGGCGATGTTGTATTTATTTATCCGGTCGTGCGCGGATGATAACGACGCGAGCTTTTCGTTCATTGTTAGCGATGTTGGGACAATGCTATGAAAACTACGTTATTTGTATGCCGCGAGCGCAGTCGCCTTAACTGCGACAATACTTTTCCGCCGTCAGAGGAAGCCCCGGCCAAGCCTCCCCCGAGCCCCAAGGGCAGGCAGCGGGACGGAAGAAATATGGGAAATGGCCGGGAATCAAGGAAAGGTCATGACACTCTAGTCTTCGAATTAGAAGAATTAAGTAAAGAAGCAAATTCCCTTATAAAGGGATCTCGCGCTGTCGGACGGAATACGAAAAAGCGAGCGACGCATTGGGATGCGATTAGAGTTGCATGTTGATGAAGCGGATTCGTATAATTTTATTTTACGTATCGATAAGTTTTATTTATGGTATACGCCGCGGGTATCAATGTAACTAATACAGCATCGCATTAATTTTTGCAAAAATTAAACTTTATTAAAGTGTCTATCCAAAGCTTGTAAAAAAATTTCCAAATTTTTCATATAATTTCATCAAAATTCCAAATAAAATTAGAGAATTTTTAGACGGAATTTTTTAAAATAAGTTTTTTTTGGTGTGCGTATTTTAATGCTTTTTATACAAAGGAAAAATTTAAATTTTTAAATATTAAATTTGAAAATGTATTGAAGAGAGCTGAATGAATTTTGTAAGATAAGCATTTTTCATTTGCATAACATTTTCATTTTCTATCATTAATTGTAAGAATTATAATAAAAAATATGTAGTCAGTATTGTGTATTCAGTAATTTTCGCTATGACGATAAACATATAATCAAAAAGAGAAATATATATTCACAATATATTTGAAACATTTAATTCACGATCATTGGCCAATCAGATTGCCGATGCTTGCAATAGGGAAGAGTAGAATAAAACCGGGTAAGCGGGTCAAATCGGGCCAAACCAACATTATTTTGAGATGAACTGTATCCATGTGCACACGATATTCCTTTTTTTAAGAGAAGTTCAAAATTTTCAGGCAAAAAAAGATCGATATCGGGACAATCGAGTCATTATGAATTTTTTCTACACAGAGCATCTACTTCGTTAAATGCAGCATTGCATTCTGTACATATTAGAAAGTATATCGCTAATTTTGATCGTCACTTTGTACCCGGAATATCAAGCCGCCATGATTGTTATTTTCCTTGTGTTGGGACAAAACCGGACACCTACACACCTCATGTAATGAAAAGAGGAAAAACTGTTATCCTGACTTTGTCTTCCTACAAAAAGGAGTTGGAAACAAAAACTATCACTCAGAAAAAGAAACGACTAAAAAAAAGCTTTTAAAGACCCCCTAAAGTTAAAAAATTAAATAAGATGGTCCTGCAGCAATATAGAACAAGAGGATATCTTTATTTATGATTTTTATCAATAAAATACATCTTTGTATTGTATTTTGATTAAAATAAATCTAGATTTCATAATTGCACGGCTTTTTACATCTTTTCAAATGGTTACCCAATCGGGCAAAACTGGATGTTTTGACTTCTCCAAAGAATCTTGTTATTCTTGGTAATCAATTTTTTTTTTCGGCAACTAACCTTATTTTTTCATAGTTTGAGGTCCACTAAATACTACTAACGGTCAGTAAATTTTTTTTACTTTCTGATATTTTTGTAGGAAGACAAATCCAAAGAAATACTCGGTTTTACCCTACTTTCCCCTATAAGAACAAAATGATCAAAGAGAGAATTTTTAAAACAATTTTCCGATTTCAAATAAAATTCCATAAGAATTCCCTGATTTTTCAAGATAAAAACAAAATCCCTAAGAATTTCAAGTTTTCTAGATTTTTCCAAAGAGTAAACACCCTGTTTATATTATAGAGAAAATTCGTATAAAATAATGTGCATTCGTAATATTATCGAGTATAATTCTCTGACAAAGACAGATTTCTTTTTTTAATAAATTACAAGAATAGCGTATTTAAAATAATAAACCCCACTTTGATATGCAAAACATTGATGTAAATGTAACACATTCATTATTTATGTACTGATGTAAGCTTTGTATCTAAGTAATTATGCATATTAAGACCCCCGCAGGATAGTGATGTTGACATATATTGTCAAGGTCCATGATCAACATTCCGAAGATTTTAGCCGGCGGTCGTTGTTTATTCAAAAGTTATTAACAAATAAAGTTTGAGAAGTATACAACATAATTTTCGAACATGTATAAAAGAATAGTGATCTTGACATAATGAAAGTCGTGTGGATCTCGCTTTGCTTTGTAAAATCTATGCATGGACACAGGAGATTCCGTCCCCCCTCGCCCCCCCCCCTTCAGAAGGACTCAACTTCCGGAAGATATAACCTAATCCAAACCTAGTTCTAATTTAAAACTAAAATTTGGTTTGGATTAGGTTATATCTTCCGGAAGTGGAGCCTCCCCCCGTAGAGGAAGGGGGGCGGAATCCATTGTGTCCACGCATATACTTTATAAAGCAAAGCAAGGTTCACCCCACAATTCTTGTATGGGTGAAAAGGTGTATGCATAGCGCAATGGATTTCGCTCCCCCCCCCCCCCCTACAGAGGGGGGCTCCATTACCAGAAGATATAACCTAACCCAAACCTATTTCTAATTTAAAACTAAAATTTGGTTTGGGTTAGGTTATATCTTCCGAAAGTGGAGCTCCTCGGAGCGGGGGCGGAACCCACTGTGTCCACGCATACACTTTACAAAGCAAAACGAGGTCCATCCTATAATCGTTGTGTGGATGGGAAAGTGTATGCGTAGACGTAAGGGTTTTCGTCCCCCCCCCCCCAACGAGGGGCTCCACTTCCGGAAGATATAACCTAATCCAAACCTATTTCTGATTTAAAACTAAAATTTGGTTTGGATTAGGTTATATCTTCCGGAAGTGGAGCCTCCCCCCGTAGAGGAAGAGAGGCGGAACCCCCTGTGTCCACGCATATACTTTATAAAGCAAAGCAAGGTTCACCCCACAATTCTTGTGTGGGTGAAAAAGTGTATGCATAGCGCAATGGATTTCGCTTCCCTCCCCCCTCCCCCCCCCTACAGAGGGAGACTCCATTACCAGAAGATATAACCTGACCCAAACCTATTTCTAATTTAAAACTAAAATTTGGTTTGAGTTAGGTTATATCTTCCGGAAGTGGAGCTCCCCGGAGCGGGGGCGGAACCCACTGCGTCCACGCATATACTTTACAACACGAGTCTCGTTATGTCAAGGTCAAACTTACTATTCTTTTATACATGTTGTTCGAAAATTACGTGTTATACTTCTCAAAGTTTATATGTTAATAACTTTTGAATAAACAACGATCGCCAGCTAAAACCTTCGGAATGTTGATCAGGGTCATGATCTTGACAACATATATATCAACATTACTATCCTGCGGGGGTCGGGTTTTAATATGCATAATTACCTGATATTATATACCGTGTACGGCGAAGATTCTCAACGTTACGCGATATCTTCGCAGCGTTGAGCGATGAATTCGCGTAATCTTCTCCAAGAGAGAGAGAGAGAGAGAGAGAGAGAGAGAGAGAGAGAGAGAAAGAAGAGACCGAACGCTTAGATTTACTTTTATCTCTTCCTTCGCAATGTACATGCATGTTTCACGGCTGATACCCGTATGAATGCGTAACGCACGTGCGCGAGCACAATCACACTTACATAGTCACGGAGCACGCAACACGCACACATATGTACTTCTACGCATAGTTATACGTACTTACCGTGGAGAGATAATCGGCGAAGTAGGGTACATGCGCTGATTAGTGAATATCTTGGGTATCTTCCTCTTCCTCGTTCTCGCGTCGCCGTGAAAGCCGGGCTCTCATTACGCTAACAAAATTCTCACATTTTCCGCTAAATGTTCTCTTCGTGTTAATGAACGACTTATCTTCATATTTGCTGTCACCATGTGCACGAAGCCCTGGGAGCTCGTTTAGAGAAGTTGGGTTAGCCCGCTAACTGTAGCGGCCGCGGAATTAATTGAGAGACCTCTCCTCTCCCTGGCTTATATCTCGTTATACGAGTAAATTCTGAATTCTGGTAACTGCTCATCGGAGTCTGAAAACGAGCCGCGGCAGAGTCTGCGCATTCAGCAATAGCCATGAGAAAATAATATCTGGGAGCGTAAATTGCTTTTTAAAAGCTCGCGCGCGTCCGCTTTCGTGGATTTTGCCCGCGTTAATTGTTAATGACTTTTTTAATGGCGGAAAACGCCGTTTTCAAATTGACCTGCAAAATTTCCACGTCGTCTATGGCAATAATCTTTTAACTCGATCGCAATATAGAAAATATTTATCATTCTGAAAGAAGAAATCGGTTAATCCAGACTTAACGAGATAATCTTGATACGTAGAATAATGATATAGAATAATGACATAAAATTGATGCAGAAAATAATTCTTCTTTTCAGCCAGAAGAAATATTTATCGCGTTTAATAATTTTTCACGATACATTTATTAAAATTTAATTTATTACAAATTAGAGTTGATCAGTTTGAATATTAATTGTGATAAAATCAGCCATGTTATACTTGCGTTTATAGCGAATTAAACACATTGCGTTTACATCCCGAGAAGAAATGCGATCGAACAAAATTTATAATATTGTACTCGTAGCGCGTAACAACAAATGGAGTCTCGAGACAAAGTGAGAAAAGGAGCGGAGAGAGAGAGAGAGCGGAGGATAATTAAGAGAGCATACACGCCGCTGTTACAAATCCATGAGTCCTTTATTAAGAAATACTGCATCGTTTCGACAATATCGCGAAATGGTAGTACGAATATAATCTTCAAGCTATGAGAGCTTCGACGCAGCCTCCTTCTCGAGCTGTCGACTTTGCTCGGAGCACGTTTTCCAGGGCGGCGTTCCGGAGTTTCGACATTGGATTAGCCGAAGCAGAGCGTAAAAGTCCTTCCCCCCCCTCTCCCCCGTATGTAAAACTTTAATTATATTTAAATATAAGTATGCCACGCACGGGAACCATCTATCCGGGAGAATGTACGGTGCGACTTCCCTAAAGGAGACTTCTCGCTACCTTCCTACCTACCTATCCGCCTTTTATCAACCCCCGCGATTTGCCGAGGGTAGTTGTCGCACCGTCGGATTGCACGCGACCGCGAAGCACTCGAATAGAAACGCCGCTACGTCGATCGGCGATTTATGCCCGAGAGCTCGCGAAACTTGCGGATAAAGACGAAACGGGACGCGTTTCTTCTCTTTTCTGTCTCCCTCTTTTTTTCTTCTCGCGACGCGGCAACCGCTCCGAGCTATAAATATCTAAATTCGAAATTGTTTAATAGAGAAGACTGCGTGTTTCTCGGATAGATTATAATGACGTATTGCGAATAATTTCAAATTTATCTCCTTATGAAGATGAAATAGATATCTATACAAGGTATAGATAAGAACGGAATATACTTAATAGAGAAATAATTTGTAAGTACTCTGCGTTGATACCACTGCTT